>NC_059301.1:13482253-13484753 GCF_017591435.1 Portunus trituberculatus
ACAGAAATACCTACTGATTTGTTCAATCACCCACCCACTCACACTCAGTAGCACAAATGCAAAGCCAGTTAACTAATCAAACAGGCAAGCGAATATACAAACACACAAGCGATGCTTTTAGCTCTCACCCACACAATTAATTTGATCTTTATTCCTTTACCACGGAGTTCTTTTAAACTTCCTATACCAATTACTTTCACTACCCTTTTGCATCAGACATAAAAAGAAAATTGAGTGCTTTATAAATCCATCAATGTATCATGTCTGTACTATCCACACATGGAGTTATCGATGCCAACAAAGCTGGTAACTTTTCTTGCCTTACACGGTTTCTCAGCAATATTGTAAGAAAAGAAGAACTTAACAAAATGATGGTTGTAAGGAACCAGTAAGACTGCATGCGGGAACTTTTGTATTATTTTTTTTTTCAACACCGACAACCTAATGAATTGTTTTATTGAAGTAATTTACTATTATATTTGAACACACACACTCTCTCTCTCTCTCTCTCTCTCTCTCTTACGTAAGTTACAAGCCATTACATCGATTCTTGCCCTAGTTACTCATCCTAAGAATATTGTTTACATCATCCTTGATATTATATTGCAATAATAATTGCAATATAAAATGTTTTCTTTACATTTCCTCATTACAGACAAGTAAATTTATCTCCTGGCATCTGTTTTTCTTACGTATTATGCAAGCCTAAATACTCAATTGTCTATTACGTGTCAGTCTCACAGTGAACGCAACGGAAAAAGAGAAAATATTCCTGGCCAGAAAGAGAGATAATCTTTCCTTGAACACCACCGTCAAAAAAAAAAAAAAAAAAAAAAAAAATGAATATCTCAACTGACAAACCTTTAGATTCCAAAACAACCAGGAAAATGTGTCGGGTAAATAAACGTTTAGATACAAAACCAGCTTGGCAATTCAACGCACAAACTCACTGAAACATGAACACGGGCAATCGAGCAGGTATTGTAATTGTGTCTAAAGAATACTGCTCTGCGTTACCTGTAATTAGGCCATGAAGGTGATGCCCGTCAAACAATATTGGTTCTGATTATTGGAGCTCAACTTAATGACGGGCTTACCTTGAAGAAGTGGCAGGGAGGGAGAGAGAGAGAGAGAGAGAGAGAGAGAGAGAGAGAGAGAGAGAGAGAGAGAGAGAGAGAGAGAGAGAGAGAGAGAGAGAGAGAGAGAGAGAGAGTGTACTCCTAATGAAATACAAAGAAATGGGAAAAGACACGTAAAGATAAAGAGATAGACAACGAAAAATGTGAAATTACGAGAACACAACTTTAGACCATATGAAAATTTTCCAAACTCTGGCAACAAGTTCTCCTTAAATACAACATATCATAATATTAGCATAGGGGAAACCACAAGAGGGCAGTAGACATACAACATCAGTACCGGTTACGAAGCTTACCCACAGTACATGTACCTACCACTCATCACTCACTATAACTCATTTGAAGTGTACTAGAATTGCATGTTACACGTGGTCGCAGAATTTTAACAAATCTAGAATACATCTGTAAACATAGCGGAGAAGAAGATTCCCTTATCAATATTTACTTTAGTTTGATTTCTTTATCAGGCATTTGATTTTTTTTTTTCATGTCTCTATAAATAAATGAATGAATAGATAAATGAATTACAAATTGGGGCCGCCGTGGTACAGTGGAACCATGCGCGCTTTGGGGTCCGAGGAGTCTCCAAGCCCACGGGTTCGAGTGTAAGTTGTGCTTCCTCACTCGGGGCAACGGTTTCCTATCGGGTGGGCTTTCAGATAGGAGTTACCCCAAAAAGTACCCCCTTTAGCCAATAAATTCCCGTGAAAACCCCACATGGTATAAAAAAAAAACATCAAATAAATAAAGAAAAGTAAATACAGCCGAATTAAAAACAATCTCACCATTTCATAATTTATTCGTCATGCAGTACACAGGATTCAATTAGCTAATCCTAAGGTAAGTTACGCCTTTCTGGTATAACAAAAAAGTCCGCACACACATGCTCATGCACACACACACACACACACATTTTTCTCTCCTTTCAGCTGAGCTACACACACCTAACAACCCTTCCAGAAATGACATGGTAAACAGCATAGTTAATGTTCTGAGCGATGCTAACATGACAGACCGAGCTCCACTGTGCTGGTCTCCATTAGTAAAGATCGTGTAGGTGGGTGGTGCTTCAGGAACCTGAGAGTCTGTCTAATAGTGACGGTCCGCAGCGGAGTAACAGGTGGAAGAGGCGGTGATTGAGCAGAACATTATGGATTACCTGCCGCTGTGACTCCTCTCTCGTGGCTTGCTTTCTCTGCAGGGTTATTTGTGTCTGTCTGTCTGTCTGTCTGTCTGTCTGTCTGTCTGTCTGTCTGTCTGTCTGTCTGTCTGTCTGTCTCTCTCTCTCTCTCTCTCTCTCTCTCTCTCTCTCTCTCCTTTTAGTGCGTGAGAGTGTGTGTGTATGTGTGTGTGTGTGTGTG
>NC_059301.1:13494753-13504753 GCF_017591435.1 Portunus trituberculatus
TTCTCGGAAAATAAAAACAGTACGATATATACATTAACTGTCCTTTGTTTTTGTTTTTTTAAGGTCCGAAAAGAGAAAAAGGAAAGATTGCTATAAACTTGCTCTAGAAAAGTAAAAAAAGGAGAAAGAGAACACTAAAGTGTGTGTGTTTGTGTGTGTGTGTCTAGAGAGAGAGAGAGAGAGAGAGAGAGAGAGAGAGAGAGAGAGAGAGAGAGAGAGAGAGAGAGAGAGAGAGAGAGAGAGAGAGAGAGAGAGAGAGAGAGATTTTCCACCCAATTTATGTGCCCTCATCTTCCTCACACATAACACACACACACACACACACACACACACACCTCTCCCTCACTTCTAATAACCACCGTCCCTCCATGCTAATAAAACAATTTAACTTGGCAAATATTCTACTCCCATCTTCTTTCCTTTCTTCCATTTTTTTTCCTTCTCGTTTCGTGTACTTTCTCAATGAGCTGGAGTACAGGAAATGGAGTTATCTAATTGGAGTTTTCTTAAATATGTATTGTTCGTAATATGTTTTAACAATATTACTGCGGTAGAAACACGAGGTATGCGTTGTGAAGAAGAAAATGGACGATAAGGAAAGACAATGAAAGGTGAATGATAATAAAAAGAGAAAGGAGTAGATTGACACAAGAGGAAAAGGGAAATTACCGAAGAACAATAGACTAAGAGAGGGGAAGAGGAGGAAGAGAGGAAGGATATAGAAGATTGAAAAACCAGAGAAAAATAAGAGTAAAAGCTGAAAAAAGGATTTGATATGAAGAAAAATGTGATAAGACGGAGGAAAAACACAGCCATTAAGATATAGAGACACCAAGAAGAGAAAGAGGAAGAGATGGAGTAAAAATGACAAAGAAAAGAGGAAAATGAAATGATAAAACGTAATCGAGAGAAAAATATTGATGAAGGGGAGAAAAAAGTAGTACTAGAAAAGATGGAAAGAGGTGAGAGTAAGAATGACAAAGGAAAACAGAAGAAGAGTAAGATGAACGAAAGAGGAGAGGAGAATAAGAGGATAGTTTTAAGACAGAAATGAAAAAAAAAAAAAATGAAAGAGAGAGAGAGAGAGAGAGAGAGAGAGAGAGAGAGAGAGAGAGAGAGAGAGAGAGAGAGAGAGAGAGAGAGAGAGAGAGAGAGAGAGAGCAATTTCAAATCGTGTAGAGAAGAAAACAATAGAAAATAGAGGAAGAGAGCGAGGAGATGAAGATAAAAGTGAATAAGAATAAAGAAACCTCACGAAGAGAAGACAAAATAATAAAGGAATATGAAGAAAAGATATAATAAAAGACGGGCGAAGAAAAGACAATGGGAGGAAGAAGAGAGAGAGAGAGAGAGAGAGAGAGAGAGAGAGAGAGAGAGAGAGAGAGAGAGAGAGAGAGAGAGAGAGAGAGAGAGAGAGAGAGAGAGAAGAGCAGCGCGTGTCAGATAACGAGATAAAACTGAAGAGACATATGAGTGGAAGGCAAAGATGAGAGAAGGGAAGAAAAAACCAGGAAATGAGTCAAAAAGGATAGAAAATGAAGGGAATGGAGGACTAAGATGAGGAGAGGAGGAGGAAGAGGTGGAAAAGGAAGAAGAAGAAGAAGAAGAAGAAGAAGAAGAAGAAGAAGAGGAGGAGGAGGAGGAGGAGGAGGAGGAGGAGGAGGAGGAGGAGGTGGAGAAGGAGGAGGAGGAGGAGGAGGAGGAAGAGAAAGAGGAAGAGGAAGAGGAAGAGGAGGAGGAGGAGGAGAAGGAAATAAAAGGATGACGGTGAAGACGGGTAAGAAGAAAAAGAAAAGAAAAAAAGGAGAAAAAGAGAAAGGAAAAAGAAAAGAAAATTATTACTACTATCACTCTTATTGCCACATATTCACCACTATCACCACCACCACCACCACCACCACAATCAGCAATAACAACAAAACCCACTTGTACTACTACTACTACTACTACTACTAACAACAACAACAACAATGAAATATACAAAAAAAAAAATGATACCTAAAACACGTTCTGCTCAATAAATAGCGCCTTCCTAGCTAAAAAATCAAGGAATATACAAAACAAGACAAATAAAACAAGAAAATAGGAAGTCCAATTTAGAAAGCTGGTAACTTCTCTCATTTTCTTTCGGCATCGAACTCCTGACGTTAATAAAAAGAAAAAGAAGAAAAAAAAAATGCTCACCGGAACACATCATGTACCAGAGAAAGAGATGGAGGAAGAGAAAGAGGAGGAAGAGGAAGAGGAAAAGGAGGAGGAGGAGGAGGAGGAGGAGGAGGAGGAGGAGGAGGAGGAGTAGGAGGAGGAAAAGCTGTCATAAAAATTGTCGAGAAGGAGAACGAGAAAAGAAAAAGAGGAGGAGGAGTTGGTGGGTAGAAGTAGTGGGCGGAAGAAGTGAGGAGGAGGAAAAGGGGACGGAAGGAGGCAGTGGTGGAAGGAGAGGAAAAATACAGGAAGAGGAAGAGAAATAAGATAAGGGGAAGTCTTCGTTTGATTAGACTGGCTTCGCCTTTACAGCAGAGAGAGAGAGAGAGAGAGAGAGAGAGAGAGAGAGAGAGAGAGAGAGAGAGAGAGAGAGAGAGAGAGAGAGAATGTATTCCTTAGCTTATCTTTTCTACTGTATTACCTGATTTACATGCTGTTTACTATTACTACCACCACCAAACACCACCACCACCACCAGCACTACTACTACTACTACTACTCTCTCCTCCTCCTCCTCTTCCTACTAGTACTACTACTATTACTACTACTACTACTACTACTACTACTACTACTACTACTACTACTACTACTGCTACTACTACTACGACCATCGCTACCACTACTAACTAGCTAACTACCAAGAATAACAATCACTAACATTTCATAACATTATCTTGTATTTCAATTGAAGGTACACTCGTAAACACACACTGCAGGCAGCGAAGCGTTATTGGCAATGAGAGACGTGCGCGATAAACTATTGACCGCGATCATATAATTTCATCTGTAATGACGTGAAGCGGCTGTGTGTTAGGATCAGTACTGTCTCTTTAATCTGTAGGCAAGTTAAAGACAACTCCTTGGAAAATTCCGTCTCTTCTTAGTTATTCTCTAGAATGCTTCCTTTATAATAATTTACAATAGTAAAAAAGCGTGTGAAAATGTTAAGTTTTAATGTCATTCAGGGATGTTACAGAGATAGTTCTAAGCTAAAGAGAACAAGAAAATTAGTTAATAACATCAATGGAAAACACTTATATGAAACGAGAAGAAAAACATGATAAAAATGAAGTTATATTTTAAACTTACAGCACACGACCGGCAATATGTGTGTGTGTGTGTGTGTGTGTGTGTGTGTGTGTGTGTGTGTGTGTGTGTGTGTGTGTATATATATATATATATATATATATATATATATATATATATATATATATATATATATATATATCCCAAATGCCAAAACCAAAGTTCTCCTGAATCCTCTGTCAGGAGGCACCGTCCTAGCCCTAATATAATAGGGGAACCGGACGTAAACCGAAAAAAAAAAAAAAAAAAAAATATATATATATATATATATATATATATATATATATATATATATATATATATATATATATATATAGTTACGCCCTTGAGCTGGTCTGACTGGGTACCCACAAGGAGCTGTAGGCATCTGTCACTGATTAGGTTAAATCACTCTTATTAAGTACAAAAATTATGACTGGGTACCCACAAAGAGCTGTGGGCACCTGTCACTGATTAGGTTAAATCACTCTTATTAAGTACAAAAATTAAGATAAAGAAGTGAAGAGTGACTAGGCTTCAATGCAACAGTTCTTAACGCAAAAGGCAACTCAAGGGTGTAACAGAACTAAAAAAAAAAAATAATAATAAGGAAAGATTAAGAAAAGGAATTTAAATCCTTAACATAAATTATTTCACAAAACATTAGCAAAGTGGATAGTTAAAAGTATGGTAATCACATCCAAATAAAGAATAAAATGGCAATCACAACAATAAAATACCACAAAAATATGATAAGTTTAACCTAACTGATTAATACTGAAAGTATAAGTCACCAGTGGGATGTCAACACACCTGCAGCTCAATACCACATACACAAAAGAAATAACTCATCAATACCAAGAAATATAATGATTAAGCTGCTCAAGGGTGAAAAAATATTACATGAGATCACGAAATAAGTAAATACGTACAACACTTATTAGAGACAATAGGTAAATATCACAGCACACACTTGCCCTCCCTTCTGGCTGGTACACACAATAATAAGTAAATCACCACAAATATTATAATTGGTAGGTAATATAACCAAAATAACGCCCAAAATCTCTCTTGGCTATACCAATAAAATGGCCGACAGCGTCTCCTGCGCTGGGCAAAGATAAATCACCAAATAATACCGGGTTAGCACCCAAAACACCAAAATATTCACACGTCACTAAACACAGTGACTATATAAGTGCCAAAGAGAATCAGAATCCTAGCAAAATCAGGAAATATAAATACTCAGCCATGAACAGAGATATGAGGGAAGCGGAGAGTGGCGGTCACAGATGGTGGCCCCAGGCACTCCCAGTGTGGGCTGCCTGGCGTCGATTCACACGCCTTTGTCTGAGGGGAAAACATTATGTCACATGATGTAATCTGAGCACCCATTGCTTATCCGCTTTAAACCTGCCAGAGGGCGTGATCCTCAACCGATTTGATTGCTAGCGGCACAGTCGCCTTCCCTCTCACAAAGACAACAGAGGTGAAGACAGTCACGACACTCTGTAGAACCTCCGACGGGCAGCCGCTTCACACAAAAACATATAAGTACAGTAATACAATATATACATATGAATCACGAAATACTAAATTAACATACAATGAAATAATAAATGGATAAATAATACATACTTAAATAGGTCGTCTTGAGAGCATTACAATAATACACAACGAAAATATTACTGTCAGGACGCCATCACAACTTAACCTAACATACAGTACAATCTATTAAATATCTGACGGGCGCTTGTTATGCTGGCGCTGCTGCTGCTGGTGCTGCTGTTATATTCCATGAAACATTTGATAGTTGTAAAAAGTTATTTCTGTTGCATGATATTTACGAGAGAGAGAGAGAGAGAGAGAGAGAGAGAGAGAGTTATGATAAAAGCACAAATATATATATATATATATATATATATATATATATATATATATATATATATATATATATATATATATATATATATATATATATATATATATATATATATATATAGCATGACAAAAAATACCACGTAGAGAAAAGATGAGAATTATCCTCGTACACTAAATTAAACTAGAATAACTCCAACGGTGGGGCGTTTAAGTTTTCTTTGAGAAAAAAGGAGAGTTTTAGTTGCTACAGCTTCAGTTTTGTATTAGTTCTTTTTTATAAACTGCGAAACTTTCAACATTTACTTTCAGCGATAGAAGGCGTCATTACATCCGAACAACAATGAAATGTTACACAGGATAGCAGTCACATTCAAATAATTAAGTCAATTCGATGAGCACAACTAATATCAGACTATCTTAAAGAGTCACTATATAAACACACAGGTTAATTTGGTATAGCAAAGCGCGTATGGCTAGACAAAACTAGGCAGACTAGCAGAGAATGATTTATTTCCCTCTTCTTTTTTCTCCATCTTGGAAATCACTGTAACTATCAACAATAAAGCACAGATTAGATTTTAGCTACCTCCCACCATCACAGACTGCACATCAAAGTATTTTTAGTATAAGTATTCGTTCTCGTGAAAACATTCGTATAAATTATGATGTAATAATGTAGTAAAATGGACAAACAATTAATGGATAGATCAAGGGGCATATGGATAGATGAACAAATAGAGACAGATGGAAGAAAAAAAGTAATGGTAAGAAGAAAAATATTATTTCATTTATTTCCTTTCCCGCAAAAAAAAAAAAAAATACAAAAACTTCATGAAGAAAAATACGAAAAAAAAATATGGAAATGAAAAAAAGGTCAAGAAATAAAAGAAAGGGAAAAGAAAAAAAGACTAACAGTTAACAGAAAAAACACACTCTGCAAAAAAAATAATAAATAAATAAAAAGAGAGACAGTATACAGAGAAAGAGAGGATCAAACGCCTACAGGGAAATGAAAACAGATACGCCAAGATTGACACTCGGAAACTGAATACTTGACGGACGGGAACAAACAAAGAAAAAAAGGAAAATTGGAATGGAAATAAGTAAAATCAACAGCGTAGAAATTGTGTGCTAACGAAAGAAAAGGTCAGAAAGAATAATGGAATAAGAGAAGTAGTCAGAAAACATAAAATAATAATGAAAAACAGAAGAGCAAGTCAAAACAATAAGGAACATAAAAGAAAACATACAATAATAAAAAGTAAATAATACGAGAAACAGAATAACAAACCATGGCAAATGGAGGAGGCCATATTTAATAAGAGAAAGAAAAATAAATCTAGAAAAATACTAAATAGCAAGAGACAGTCCCAGATGAAAGAAAAAAAAAATGGCTGAGAGCAAGGATAGAGAGAGAGAGAGAGAGAGAGAGAGAGAGAGAGAGAGAGAGAGAGAGAGAGAGAGAGAGAGAGAGAGAGAGAGAGAGAGAGAGAGAGAGAGAGAGAGAGAGAGAGAGAGAGAGAGAGAGAGAGACACACACACACACACACACACACACACACACACACACACATACAAGCGCGCGCACACACACAGACACGCGCGCACACACACACACACAGACAGGCCAACGCACGCACGCACGCACGCACGCACGCGCGCGCGCACACACACACACACACACACACACACACACACACACACACACACACACACACACACGACTCTTCGACTCTAATGCACACCACCATCACAATAAAAACACTCACAATAATAAAACTCAGAGAAGCTTTGAATAAGGAGCAGTAAGTCACGAATGCCTTCCTCGCACGCCTCGTTCTTAGTCTCTTATTGTGCATTCAGTCCCTCTCCTTTGTTTAATGTCTTTTGAAGGTCTGCTGGTGGCAGTTCAGGAGCAATAGTAATAATAACAGAAGTGTAGCAGTAGTAGTAGTAGTAGTAGTAGTAGTAGTGATTGTAATAGAAGAAAGTGGTGGTAGTAGTGGTGGTGTAGTAAGGTGGCAGTGGTGGTGAGGTGGTGCAGAAATGGTGGTGGTGGTGGTGGTGGTGGTGGTGGTAGTAGTGGTGGTGGTAGCAGTGGCAGTGGTGGTGGTGGTGGTGGTGCAGCAGTGGTGGTGGTGGTGGTGGTGGTGGTGGTGGTGGTGGTGCAGTGGTGGTGGTAGTGGTGGGGATGGTGGTGGTGAAATAGTAATAGTGGAAGGAGAGTGGTAGTGCAGAAACAGTGAAGTGAAAATTAGTAGTAGTAGAAATAGTAGTAGTAGTAGTAGTAGTAGTAGTAGTAGTAGTAGTAGTAGTAGTAGTAGTAGTAGTAGTAGTAGTAGTAGGAGCAGGAGCAGCAACAGCAGCAGCAGCAGCAGCAGCAGCAGCACTAGATGTAGTAGTAATAGTAGTAGTAGGAACGAGGAGGAGGAGGAGGAGGAGGAGTAGGAGAAGGAGAAGGAGATGGAGAAGGAGAAGGAGAAGGAGAAGGAGAAGGAGAAGGAGAAGGAGAAGGAAAGAGAGAAGAAGGAGAAGCGGGAGTGGGAGGTGGTAGGGATAGAGAGTACTTATCCCTTATAAGAGTGACGAATCAAGTGAGAAGAGAAGAGGGAAGAGAGAAAGAAGCTAAAAACCAATGTGATGCAAGCAAGAAGAGGTGGAACAAATGGTGATAGTGGCAACAAAATAAAAATAAGGTGAGGGAAGAGGAGAGGAATATAAACAAAGACAAAGGGACATTATTGTAAGATCCATGGAAGTATTAAAGAATATGCTAAAATCCTTCTCCATGATATGAAAGCTGGCTAAACCTGGGCAATGCGAGTACAAGAAGCTTCTGTTCTGTCCTGTTAAGTCAGTATGTAAAGCCTCTACTCCTGCTGCCGTATGCGTATCTCCTCCAGCTGTTTGTATGTCGGTAGTTATTCATCCTCACTGGGATTGAGATGCTCATATCGTAAAGACAAGGAACTTCTACCTTGCTATGTCAAACGCTATAACACACACAAACAAAAACACACACATATGTACACACACACACACACACACACACACACACACACACACACACACACACACACACACACACACACACACACACACATCCAAAGCTGGATGTTGTGTCTATGTACGCAACGACTTAACTTGCTCTCGTGCCCACGCTCTTGAGTCTTCCGAATTTTCCACCATCTGGCTACGACTTAACAGTCACTCTCAAACTAACTTCATCTGTGCTGTTTATCTCTCCCCTAACTCTTCTGACTATAGTAATTTCTTCGACTACTTAACTTCTAAAGTGGAGCACATTCTGTCCCTCTACCCTTTCGCTGAGATTTCCATTCTTGGAGATTTCAATGTTCACCACCAGCTTTGGCTTTCCTCTCCTTCACTGACCACCCTGGTGAACTAGCCTTCAACTTTGCTATCCTCCATGACCTAGAGCAACTGGTGCAACACCCTACTCGTATTCCTGATCGTCTTGGAGACACGCCCAACATTCTTGATCTCTTCCTCACCTCTAACCCTTCTGCTTATGCTGTCACCCTTTCATCTCCGTTGGGCTCCTCCGATCACAATCTCATTTCTGTATCTTGTCCTATTTTTCCAATCCCTCCGCAGGATCCCCAAAGCGAAGGTGCCTCTGGCGTTTTGCCTCTGCCAGTTGGGGGACCTGAGGAGGTATTATGCTGATTTTCCTGGAATGATTATTGCTTCCGTGTCAGAGACCCATCTCTTTGTGCTGAACGCATAACAGAGGTGTTAGTATCTGGCATGGAGGCGTACATTCCTCATTCTTTTCTCAACCTAAACCTTCTAAACCTTGGTTTAACTCAGCCTGTTCTCGTGCTATACATGATAGAGAGGTTGCCCACAAAAGGTACTTGAGCCTTCCATCTCCTGAATCTCATGCACTTTATATCTCTGCCCGGAATCATGCCAAGTCTGTTCTTCAACTTGCCAAACACTCTTTCATAAATAGGAAATGTCAAAATCTTTCAAACTCAAACTCTCCTCGTGACTTCTGGCATCTAGCCAAAAACATCTCAAATAACTTCACTTCTTCATCTTTCCTCCTTTATTTCATCCTGATGGCACCACTGCCATCTCTTCTGTCTCTAAAGCTGAACTCTTTTCTCAAACCTTTGCTCACAACTCCACCTTGGACGATTCTGGGCTTGTCCCTCCTCTCCTCCTCCCTCTGACTATTTCATGTCTACAATCAAAATTCTTCGTAATGATGTTTTCCATGCCCTTGCTGGCCTAAACCCTCGGAAGGCTTATGGACCTGATGGGGTCCCTCCTATTGTTCTCAAAACTGTGCTTCTGTGCTTGCACCTTGCCTGGCCAAACTCTTCCAACTTTGTCTATCGACTTCTACCTTTCCTTCCTGCTGGAAGTTCGCCTACATTCAGCCTGTTCCTAAAAAGGGTGACCGTTCTAACCCCTCAAACTACCGTCCTATAGCTTTAATCTCTTGCTTGTCTAAAGTTTTTGAATCTATCCTGAATAGGAAGATTCTCAAACATCTGTCACTTCACAATCTTCTGTCTGATCGCCAGTATGGCTTCCGTCAAGGTCGCTCTACTGGTGATCTTCTGGCTTTCCTTACTGAGTCTTGGTCATCCTCTTTAGAGATTTCGGTGAAACTTTTGCTGTTGCGTTAGACATATCAAAAGCTTTTGATAGAGTCTGGCATAAAGCTTTGATTTCAAAACTGCCCTCCTACGGCTTCTATCCTTCTCTCTGCAACTTTATCTCAAGTTTCCTTTCCGACCGCTCTATTGCTGCTGTGGTAGACGGCTACTGTTCTTCTCCTAAACCTATTAATAGTGGTGTTCCTCAGGGTTCT
>NC_059301.1:13509753-13512253 GCF_017591435.1 Portunus trituberculatus
GAGAGAGAGAGAGAGAGAGAGAGAGAGAGAGAGAGAGAGAGAGAGAGAGAGAGAGAGAGAGAGAGAGAGAGAGAGAGAGAGAGAGAGAGAGAGAGAGAGAGAGAGAGAGAGAGAGAGAGAGAGAGAGAGAGAGAGAGAGAGAGAGAGAGAGAGAGAGAGAGAGAGAGAGAGAGAGAGAGAGAGAGAGAGAGAGAGAGAGAGAGAGAGAGAGAGAGAGAGAGAGAGAGAGAGAGAGAGAGAGAGAGAGAGAGAGAGAGAGAGAGAGAGAGAGAGAGAGAGAGAGAGAGAGAGAGAGAGAGAGAGAGAGAGAGAGAGAGAGAGAGAGAGAGAGAGAGAGAGAGAGAGAGAGAGAGAGAGAGAGAGAGAGAGAGAGAGAGAGAGAGAGAGAGAGAGAGAGAGAGAGAGAGAGAGAGAGACCCATATCCCTGTTGTCAGTGGTGGGTAAAGTGTTTGAGAGGGTCGTGGCAGAGGTGGTGTGTAGCCATCTCAAGGACAATGCCCTCCTCTCAGACCAACAGTTTGGGTTCAGACCTGGAAGGTCAACCTCCGACCTAATGATGCTTCTCACCAGGCATTGGCAGGACGCCCTCGACGACGGCAAGGACACTATAGTGGTTGCTTTGGACATAGCAGGAGCTTTTGATAAAGTATGGCACAACGGATTACTAGAAAAGCTTCGTGCTAAAGGCATCCAGGGTGGCTTGCTACGACTCTTGGGAAATTACCTGCAGGACAGAAGCCTCAAGGTGGTTGTCAACGGGCAAACATCTGAGTCCCTGCCTGTGGAGGCATCAGTGCCACAGGGTTCAATTCTTGGCCCACTCCTGTGGAATATCTACGTGGATGATCTTCTCCAGCTACTGCCAGGAGTCATGGCCTATGCTGATGACTGCACCCTCTCCTATACCTATCCACGCCAGGACAGTGGGCGGGCTGCTGAGGCCATCAATCAGCAGCTACGAGTGATAAAGGAGTGGGGTGCTCGCTGGCAAGTGACATTCGCGCCGGAGAAGACACAAGCAATGGTTGTCTCTCGGTCCCCAGCCGCCATGGCAGCAATGGCAGGAAAGTTGTCTTTGGCGCTGCTGCTCTCCCACTCCAAGATGACGTCAAGATACTTGGAGTGGAGGTGGATCGAGGGCTGAGGTTTGACAGGCATGTCAAAACCATTGCCAAGAAAGCCTCTCACAGGATCTCCGCTCTCAGAAGGATCGCCAGTTTCCTCGACAGGAAGGGAGACTGCTGCTGTACAAGGCACAGGTGCGGCCCCACCTTGAATACGCAGCTCTCTCCTGGATGTCCTGTGCCGCCACACACAGAAGGAGACTGGACAGCATCCAACGCCGCGCCATACGGCTAGTAGATGCTGCACTACCACCTCACCCAGAGCCTGAGCGTCCCCTTGATTCACTGGAACACCGCAGAGACGTGGCGGCGATCGTAGTGTTCCATAAGGCACAGGTGCAAAGAGTGCCACATCTGGCAGGGCTGCGTCATCCTCTAAGAGTCACCGCACGGAGCACGAGAACGGTGCTCAATGGTGGTGACGCCGTAGAGGTGCCGCGATCCCACGGGTGTCAGCATCAACGCACCTTCGCAGGACGCGTCTCCAGGATGTGGAACTTGTTCACGGCCGCGGTGCCTCACGTCCAGGAGATGAACACTCACAGTGTCAAACTGATGGCACATAAGTGGAGACAGACACTGCCAACTCCTCTGACACTCTTTGTGACGTGACACTCAGTGTAGTGCAGTGCGTGAATAGTGCTAGTGAAGTGAAACGAATAGTGCTCCATTTACATGCTGACCATCTTGTATATTATCTATTTTTAAGTCTTGTAAATATTGTAGAGAAATAGATTGTAGTACCCTTAGAATAGGTAGCACACGACAGTGCGCCTTTGGGTACATGTTCCTTTGTATTAAGTTTTGTTTAAATAAAAAAAAAAAAAAAGAGAGAGAGAGAGAGAGAGAGAGAGAGAGAGAGAGAGAGAGAGAGAGAGAGAGAGAGAGAGAGAGAGAGAGAGAGAGAGAGAGAGAGAGAGAGAGAGAGAGAGAGAGAGAGAGAGAGAGAGAGAGAGAGAGAGAGTGGGGAGAGGGCGATAGGATGCTATTAGCAAGAAGACAGATAAAGACAGACTGGCAGACTAATTGACACATACGCAGACAGCTAGTGTAGCTACGGAAACACGCACGCATACACACGTATATATATACACACACACACACACACACACACACACACACACACACCTCGTACATAAGGTCAGGGAAAAAGTGGACATACAAAAAGTAGCCATGGATTCCAGAGCGCAGCATTGAACAAACACAACTTGCTATGGTAATGAGGTGGTATGGAAATGAGTCTGTTCTTCAAAGCCTAGATGTGCTTCCCCTAAAATAATAGCAGAAAACGAATATGAAGTTTAAAAAAGTAACGGGTTTGGGCATGAGAGAGAGAGAGAGAGAGAGAGAGAGAGAGAGAGAGAGAGAGAGAGAG
>NC_059301.1:13517253-13522253 GCF_017591435.1 Portunus trituberculatus
ACAAGAATGGACGGAGGAAAAATTTCGATACATAGAGAAGGGAAGCAAGTGGGAAAGCAGAACAGGAGGAGGAGGAAGAGGAGGGAAAGTAGGAATCAATGTTTTTTCTTTTGTACTTCATATTTTTTTATTCTCTCTCTTTCTCTCTCTCTCTCTCTCTCTCTCTCTCTCTCTCTCTCTCTCTCTCTCTCTCTCTCTCTCTCTCTCTCTCTCTCTCTCTCTCTCTCTCTCTCTCTCTCTCTTAGTAGACGCCCACCAGAAGGAAGTCTAATATTTGAAAACCAAAATTTCTTGTTAATGATTCGGCGTCATCAAATCATAAAACTTAGCTGCTAATTGGCTCATTTTCTTTATCCCTTACACGGCGGACTAACACACACACACACACACACACACACACACACACACACACACACACACACACACACACACACACACACACACACACACACACACACACACACACACACACACACACACACACACACACACACACACACACACACACACACACACACACACACACACACACACACACACACACACACACAGCTCTTCTCCTTTCACTGTTTCCCTAGATTAAATGGCATGCATGAGTCTCTTCCTCTCATCTTTCTGTGCGACTTTTGTCCATTGCAATTATACCGCAATTCTATCCTTCCATTTCACTCTTTGTGCTTTCATTGACCTTAGTCCCTCAAGTGTCTTTTTGCATTGCTTTTTAATCAGTTCTTGGTATTCTCTTCTTACTAAGTGGCTAAACTATTTCTTCCTTTTTGCATTATTATTTATGCAATGTAATTTCGTAAACTCTGAAACTTTCCACCTGCTTCTATATTTCCATATTCTTACAAATTGACTTCTTTTAAAAGGAAGGTTTCAAGACATTTGTTCCCTTCTTTCGGCTGACTCTGACCTGCATTTAAGTAGACCTTTTTTACATTTTTGTCATCCTTGGCCAGTTTCCTTTCTTATATAAAAAGTCTTTCCAGAGAGAAGAAACTAAAGTAAAAATCAAGATAAACACTCCAGCACGTGTCCAGCTTAATGTTCCTTTTACTTCATCGTATTTCTAAGGAATATACACGATTTTTTTCAGTATTCTGTGACTATTCAATCAATTTTTCTTATCACAGTTCAACTCTTTCCTTTATATTTCTTTTTCTTTTTCATAAACTAATGGTGCACTCTAAGTATAGGTTATAATACTGAAAGATACTACTTTTTCTTTTTTTTTATACCATGTTTTTTATACTTGTACGATAATGACTGAAGGAACGCTCTTAGATGAATTTCTGTTCATTTCAGTAAAGGGAAATTCCCGATACATAAAGTCAGGTATCACTAGAAGACCAAGTGCCGTGTGCGTAAAAATAAAGTGTAATTCTAAATGCAAACTTACTTTTCATTTCGTCTTTAAAACTTTGTATAACTTAACATACATCTTTCTGCTTCTTATTTTTATATACCTAAACTGTTGTATTTTTCCATATTAAATTCCAAGAAAAATGTACCTGTTATCGTGCCCATTGTAAGAGGGTGTATTCGTTAATTGAATCGGCTTACCCGTGACGTGAAACTCTTAACATTTTGCCATCGATTGCATTACTTCCCCGATACCAGAGTCATTCCACGGGAAATTGAGAGGAAAACTTTTATTTTGTTTAGGGAGTGGGAGAGGTGAAACTGAATAAAAAGCAAATCGCTCTCTCTCTCTCTCTCTCTCTCTCTCTCTCTCTCTCTCTCTCTCTCTCTCTCTCTCTCTCTCTCTCTCTCTCTCTCTCTCTCTCTCTCTCTCTCTCTCTCTCTCTCTCTCTCTCTCTCTCTCTCTCTCTCTCTCTCTCTTAAGGGAAGGAGGATGAGTAAGAGAAAGAAGAGGAAAAGGAGGAGGAAGAGGAAGAGGAAGAGGAGGAGGAGGAAGAAGAAGAAGAGGAGGAGGAGGAGGAGGAGGAGGAGGAGGAGGAGGAGGAGGAGGAGGAGGAGGAGGAGGAGGAGGAGGAAGAGGAGGAAGAGGAGGAGGAGGAGGAGGAGGAGGAGGAGGAGAGAAGAGGAGGAGGAGGAGGAGGAGGAGGAGGAGGAGGAGGAGGAGGAGGAGGAGGAGGAGGAGGAGGAGGAGGAGGGATGGAAAGAAATAGGTAAAACTGTATCCTTATGTTAAGTTTTTTTTTCAATATCCTCTCTTGTAAGCAATTTTATACTCTCTCTCTCTCTCTCTCTCTCTCTCTCTCTCTCTCTCTCTCTCTCTCTCTCTCTCTCTCTCTCTCTCTCTCTCTCTCTCTCTCTCTCTCTCTCTCTCTCTCTCTCTCTCTCTCTCTCTCTCTCTCTCTCTCTCTCTCCTTCTCTCTCTCTCACCCACACTCTCTTCCTTCTATTAATTTACTGTCCTTTAATCCTCAATCTCTCTCCTTCACCTGCCGTCCCTCTGCGTGGAGCCACACCTGTGCCCTACACCTGCTCCGTTACTCTGCACTCCCGCCCCCTCCACACCACTGTTTATCGCTCATGAATATTGTAAATGGACTTCACGCGCCACTCTGAATATCTGTGAGTGATTCTGGGTTATTATGTTAGAAGCGGAGTGTGTTATTGCGACATCTTTGGTGATTAATGCTATTATAATTTATTCTATTATTATTATTGCTATTATTTTTACCATTATCATTATTATTTCATTATTATTGTTGTTGTTTTATTTATTATTATTGTTGTTGTTGATGTTGTTGGTGTTATTGTTGCCATTCTCATCATCGTTATTATCATTATTGTTATTACCCCATGTTTCATGGTGAAGACATAGTAAGCAATCGTGGAATAGTATTGCTTTATTCACAACTGCCTAGCACACACTCTCTCTTACACATATTGTTACAAATGTCAGCACATCTGACAAGGAATATTGAAGAATATTAAAAGAAACGTTGTGTATTTTTTTTGTGCATAGCTGCTGCTGCTGCTGATGATGATGATAATGATGATGACGATGGTGCTGCTGCTGCTACCACTGCTCCTGCTGAAAATGATGATGATGATGATAATGGCAGTCCAAAAAATAATTCCATAGTGTCTGAGATGGACCAGTAAGTATTACCGGAATCAAATCAGATTCTTCTCTGTATGCTACCGCTGTAAAGGTCTACGGACTCAACATGCCAAATTTCACTATAGTGTCTCCACCCTTTGTACATCAATACATTACTACCTAGGCCAGTAAAGTAATTCGTGAAGATACTTATATCAGTGCCAATGATGATTTCACCTCCACCATTACCGCTATCACTACCACTACCACCACTACCACCACCACCACCACCACCACCACCACCACCACCACCACCACCACCACCACCACCACCACTATCACCGATCTCAAAACTAACATCTCAACAAAAACAACACCAGTATTCACACTATAAACAATTACGAGTATCACCACCACCACCACCAGTATCACCACCACCACCACCACCACCACCACTACCACCACTACCATCACAACCGCCACCATCACCACCACAATCACCACCAACTCCACCATCGCCACTACCATCACCACACAACCATCACCAACTCTTTCACCGCCACTACCATCACCATCACCATCACCACAACCACCATCACCACTACCACCACTATCATCATCATTGCCACCATCATTACTAGTATTATTCAGCTGATCACCCCCACGTCCACCATCACTATTACCACCACCACTATCACCATCACTAATATAGTAATCACCACCAGTACCTCCACCATCACTATCACCATCATCACTAGCACTACCATTATTACTACCACTGTTAAAACTATAATCATCACCACTACTACCATCACCATCACCGCCTCTATCACCAGCACCATCAACACCTCCATATCCACCACTTCAGCACCATGGGCTCTAGACAACTCTACTTATTGCTGTTGCCAAGTATGTGGAAATACTGACTTTCTCCACTCTGACTGTTTCGTAGATGAAAGGCAGAAAGTGATCTTGTATGAAAGAAAGGATTAAATACTCAATGCCAAACAAGATTTTCCTTTCAATGAATAAAACTTCGAAGACATCATTTTTTTCGAAAGAGAATGTTAATTATCATTGTTTTTTGTAGCGTAAAATTGCAAAGTTCTCGTTTTCTCTCTTCTCACTCTCTTGTACATATGCATATTTTTTTTTAACATTACTATAAAGTTGATTGAAGATAATAATACAAGCAAATGGATCTTATTAGCTTTGTCCACAATTCAACCCCGTGTAAAGTGCAGTGGATGGTAACCGTACATCAGAATAATATGCAAGTTGCAGTAAGCGCAAGAATAACGACCATTAGGAATTAGCATTATAGTCACCAGCAGCTATGATACGTTCTGATACAATGACATGTACTATCTAATTATACAAATGTAAGGCTTTACAGTTCAATTTTTCTTCTTTTTTTCTTCCCTCTCCTACTCCTTTCTTTTCCTGCCTTCCTTCTATCGCTTTCCGGCCTAACGTAGTGGCCTTTTCTAGACCCAAGCGGCCTGCCACGGGAATGGATCGGCACTAACGTTTCTTCTTACCACTCGTTTGGTCATGGGAATGGTGCTCGGGCTCGTGTGAGGAGAGTAACTGTTATTTCCTCGCACGATCTCCAGTCCTCCATCGTTGGCGTGGCTGTTGGTGAGTGCGTGTGTGTTGGAAGGTTAATTTGGTTGATGAATATAAGGAAAAGCAAAAAAAAAAAAAAGATCATGGTAGTCTAATGAATTTGGGCAGAATTGGGTGCCTGAAAGCACATCTCTGAGAACAGTATAGTTGTGAGTGTCGGTCATCAGACTTAGTTTGTGTGGAATATAATATTTTTTTCATTTTAATTTTGAAAGGTGACCATGAATTTAAATTTTCTTTTTAATCGCACTGAGATCATTGCAGAACAAACATTTCAAAAATACTATTTGCTAGAAACGTAAGCATTACGTACATGAGTTCAAGTAGTAATAGTAGTTGAAATTATAGTAGT
>NC_059301.1:13524753-13537253 GCF_017591435.1 Portunus trituberculatus
TCACAAATAAAAGTTAAGAATAATGGTGATCTATTTCATTGATTTTTGCCTTTGATTGGTTGATTGGTAAAATTTGTGATATAAAGCTTATCTTTTTTATTCCTTATGGGTTTAATGTCTTGTCGAGAACACATTTTTTTTATTTCTTGAATATTCCGAAATTGTTTTTTTTTATTTTTTTTATCTCTCTATTAGTTTAATTACGATTTGAACATTAAAAACTATTTGAAATCAAATACTTGCTCTTTCTCATTCTTAGCAACTGTATTTGATGACTGCCTTCTAAATTATATCTCTCTACTTGTCTCAATGTATGTTTGCCCACTTGTCAGTCAGTCTTCCGGTCTCCATCTCTAAATGGCTTGTCCTCTTGTCTGTCTGTCTATCCCACCTTATTCTAACATCCTATGATAGAAAAAAGGATCTAAATTAGGGATTATAAGCTTTAATGCTCTGGATAGAAAAATCTGAGAAAAATTGATTTTCTCTCTCTCTCTCTCTCTCTCTCTCTCTCTCTCTCTCTCTCTCTCTCTCTCTCTCTCTCTCTCTCTCACCCTCCCGCAGTCAAGTGAATCAACATTTGTAAACTATACAGAATTCAGTATAGCAAAGCATTATGTAGATCTTGATAGTCTGCAATGAGGAGTTGGAGTGTTGGAGCATTGCATTGTTATGAGACGGCATGTACTACCTCGCTGTGACGGCAGTGTTTATATTGACGCAAGCCCTTCATGACCCTCTGAGCACGCAAATATATATAGCTGCTGATGACAGAGAGGGGAAGCGATCGGAAGTATTTAATTTGTGTTCAAGAGATTAATAACGCAATGCTTTTTTTTTATTCTTACCGAATTTCATGAAGATGATGATGATGATGGTGACAAGTCTGATAACAATGAAGATGATAATGATTGAGAAAAAAATAGAAAAAAAAAATTAAAACACTAGGCAAGCTGCAAGAAGGCATAATTTACCTATATCAAACATGCCTTGCTAGGTTCACTAATTATCCTGCTCCATAAATTAATATAACATTCTCTTAAGACTCCATAATGGTTCGGGACTAACAATCTTACTACTGAGTTTCTTCAGTTCATTTCCTACTTTATTTGAGAACCAAACTCTTCCTATCTCTTTGTAATATATTATTTCTAATCTTATTAGTATTTCCTATATCACACGAAAACATTGACAACAAACAATGATATGAAGTACAGTATAATACATTGAAGTTTTAATACTAGTAGATGTGTGTTTGCAGAAAAGACCCAGAGTCGCGCAAGTTAATACTGTAAATTTACGGTCTGAATGAAAGTTGGCGTTGGTGTTAGTAGGTGAAAAACCAAAAGGTCTTTCACGCAATCAAGTCAACCTTTTCCTTTCAGTAGGGAAAAGAGTATTCTTCTCGAATTTCTAAATCAAATGCATCCATTGACCAACTCTTTGTTATACTTTTATCTTTGACTTTTCGTTATGGAGACGTTTCTATTTTGTACTTTCCAAGTTTCGTCCTTGAAACTAAATATATTTCTGTGTTTTTTCAGTTTATGTGATGTATAAAATAATAGTAAGGTAAACAAAACTCAATAAATGAGTAAGTAATAAAACCTAAAACATTAATAGAATTTAGTCATTGAATACGAAGCCATGCAGAAAGGGAACATTAAATGCCTTCATTCTGAGAGATTCCCTGCTCACAAAAATAGCTCAAGGGGTGATAGATCAGGGGAAGCGAAGCAAGCATTCATTCCTACCACCGGCACATCTCCCGGGCACCACTCTCGCAAATGGGGTGGGATGGCCAGTCGTAAAAACCTGTCTCAGTGCCTCGGTGCTCGCCTCGCATTCACCGTGGCTTGAAAAGATTGCGTTAAAGTAGATCAGCGGTACAAGCACAGCAGGATCGCAGGCTCCTCGCATTTGTCTGCTGTTGGATGATGAGCAAAGGCAAAGGCGAGGTAAAGCAAGGCAAGGCAAAAAAAAAAAAGATTGCTTGTCCATCTACTTTACCTCTGAAGAGCTCCGTCCTCATATTTTGTGTTCCGGTTTTACTACTGACCCTCTTACTGTTACTCCAGCTTTCCGCCCATCTTTCGTTTACTGATATGTTTATTTTCTGGGGATATTGAGTGCTGCCTTAGTCTCACCTTGAGTTTTTCCGAAAGCGTATTTGTCGTTCTCTTTTGCCTCGTCTCTTTCTGCCTGTTACCGTGGCCAATGTTTGTCTTCCTCAGCCCTTCCCACGGCTTTCACCCTGATGGCGTGTTTCATTCTCTCTCTCTCTCTCTCTCTCTCTCTCTCTCTCTCTCTCTCTCTCTCTCTCTCTCTCTCTCTCTCTCTCTCTCTCTCTTATCTAATATGTTCTTGTTACGTTTAAACACCAATTTGAATTCTAAAGTTTCAATCACTTATGAAAATCTTGAATATTTTTAAGAAATGAGAGAGAGAGAGAGAGAGAGAGAGAGAGAGAGAGAGAGAGAGAGAGAGAGAGAGAGAGAGAGAGAGAGAGAGAGAGAGAGAGAGAGAGAGAGAGAGAGAGAGAGAGAGAGAGAGAGAGAGAGAGAGAGAGAGAGAGAGAGAGAGAGAGAGAGAGAGAGAGAGAGAGAGAGAGAGAGAGAGAGAGAGAGAGAGAGAGAGAGAGAGAGAGAGAGAGAGAGAGAGAGAGGTTTGACAGGCATGTCAAAACCATTGCCAAGAAAGCCTCTCACAGGATCTCCGCTCTCAGAAGGATCGCCAGTTTCCTCGACAGGAAGGGGAGACTGCTGCTGTACAAGGCACAGGTGCGGCCCCACCTTGAATACGCAGCTCTCTCCTGGATGTCCTGTGCCGCCACACACAGAAGGAGACTGGA
This sequence comes from Portunus trituberculatus, assembly GCF_017591435.1. NCBI lineage: Eukaryota > Metazoa > Arthropoda > Malacostraca > Decapoda > Portunidae > Portunus > Portunus trituberculatus. The sequence goes on from NC_059301.1 coordinate 13,527,605, forward strand.
CAGCATCCAACGCCGCGCCATACGGCTAGTAGATGCTGCACTACCACCTCACCCAGAGCCTGAGCGTCCCCTTGATTCACTGGAACACCGCAGAGACGTGGCGGCGATCGTAGTGTTCCATAAGGCACAGGTGCAAAGAGTGCCACATCTGGCAGGGCTGCGTCATCCTCTAAGAGTCACCGCACGGAGCACGAGAACGGTGCTCAATGGTGGTGACGCCGTAGAGGTGCCGCGATCCCACGGGTGTCAGCATCAACGCACCTTCGCAGGACGCGTCTCCAGGATGTGGAACTTGTTCACGGCCGCGGTGCCTCACGTCCAGGAGATGAACACACACAGTGTCAAACTGATGGCACATAAGTGGAGACAGACACTGCCAACTCCTCTGACACTCTTTGTGACGTGACACTCAGTGTAGTGCAGTGCGTGAATAGTGCTAGTGAAGTGAAACGAATAGTGCTCCATTTACATGCTGACCATCTTGTATATTATCTATTTTTAAGTCTTGTAAATATTGTAGAGAAATAGATTGTAGTACCCTTAGAATAGGTAGCACACGACAGTGCGCCTTTGGGTACATGTTCCTTTGTATTAAGTTTTGTTTAAATAAAAAAAAAAAAAAAAAGAGAGAGAGAGAGAGAGAGAGAGAGAGAGAGAGAGAGAGAGAGAGAGAGAGAGAGAGAGAGAGAGAGAGAGAGAGAGAGAGAGAGAGAGAGAGAGAGAGAGAGAGAGAGAGAGAGAGAGAGAGAGAAAGGAGAGAAAAACGCCAAACGCAAAATCCAATATGAAAACTTATAAATAAAAAAATCCAAGCATGCTAATAGGAAAAAAAAATGTTAATCTTTACCTGCTATGCAGCAGAAAAGTAATTTTACATTCAGTAATATTTGTAACTTCTTATGAATATCTGTGTGTGTGTGTGTGTGTGTGTGTGTGTGTGTGTGTGTGTGTGTGTGTGTGTGTGTGTGTGTGTGTGTGTGTAATAATAATAATAATAATAATAATAATAATAATAATAATAATAATAATAATAATAATAATAATAATAATAATACGGTTTATTAGTAATTGCAGTACATGCATACTGAAAATGTACATATGGGGATTGAGGGAGACTTAAGATTAGAACCTTAACTTAGCTGTTTATGGTTGTTTATGGTTCGCACCATGGGCTGGATAGCATTACATGAAGATGTACGCATGGGGATTGAGGGAGATTCAAGATGAGAACCTAATTTAGCTATTTATGGCTCGCACCATGGAGGGGATAGCACTATGATGATAACGGTCAGTTCTTGGGGCCTTGAGTGGCATGACCACGTTTGTGTGTCGTGTGGCATGGATTGGCTGGGGTGCGTCAGGGGGGAGGAGATGCCGTAGCTGTGAGTGGCGCAGCAGGCCTCTACCCATCTTGACGAGGGCCGCTTGGTATCTGGTTGCCAGTGTGGGGAGATCAAGGGTAGATAGTGCGTGATCATAGTCAGTGTAGGCAGGGTCAAGTATGATTCTGCAGGCCCTCTTTTGGACAATTTCCAGTTGTTGCTGTTGAGTGCAGGTGAGGGAGGAAGACCACACAGGTGAGGCATACATAAGTTTGGGCAGGATGAAGGTGAGGTATATCCCCTTTAACTCATCAGCTGGTATGCCCAGTGACTTAAGTCTGCGCAGCATGTAGAGTCTGTAGGTTGCCGATCTCACTGTGGCAGTAACGTGTAATTTCCATGTCAGCTGATCGTCCACTGTGACTCCGAGCAGCTTGGTTCACCGAACTACTTGGAGGGGGTGAGGACCCTGGGATAGTTTGGGGGGGCACTGCCGCCGAGGAGGTGTAGATATGCATTACTACAGTTTTGGTGTGGTTGATTATCATTCTGCTTTCCGCCGACCACTCCTGCAGGCTGTGTGTGTGTGTGTGTGTGTGTGTGTGTGTGTGTGTGTGTGTGTGTGTGTGTGTGTGTGTGTGTGTGTGTGCGCGCGCGCGCGTGCGTTTTGCATGAACATTTTTCGCCTGTGCACGTGTTTACACGAGGTAGGGAAGCTGTGATTGAGTAAACACGTGGATAAATGGAACGTTATATTGCTCTCTGACATACAAGCAAGTGTGTGTGTGTGTGTGTGTGTGTGTGTAAGTCTAAAATCACTCGCCTAACAATCCCCCCTTAAACAAAAACGTCACTCCCTCCCTCCCTCCCTCCCTCCCTCCCTCCCTCACTCACTCACTCACTCTCTCTCTCTCTCTCTCTCTCTCTCTCTCTCTCTCTCTCTCTCTCTCTCCAAACATGGAGGTGGAGAAATAGCTTTGAGACAACATGGCGTTAGACTGTCACTCAACCACTTGGGAGCGGATGTCAGTCAGACAAGAGGCCTCCTTAAAAAAATCACAGGTGCATTTAATGCAGAAATGACACTGACGCTCAAAAAAATCGTCCATTTTACTTGGAAGAAAATAAAGAAATAATGACAGTGAAATGAAACTTTGTCATGTTTAAGAACTATTATGAAAAAAACAGAATCCATATCTTCTGTTTCAGTTTTAGATATCTCTTTTGTTTTCTGAGGCAAGATAGTTACTCTAATGGTACAAGACACACCGGGCTTCGCACACTCTCCTAGAAGTGGTGGCAATTCAGAGTAATTGAAGGCATATTTCTTGCTCCTTGAGGGAAAGAATGGTCGGATGCAGAAGTGACTCCTCCTTTCTGGAAGTCCCTCCTTTTGTATCGCCTCATTTCCCGGTCTCCTTCCCGCTGCACTAATACCAAGGCACTCTCCTTTCCTACTCCTTGCCTCTCTCTCGAGTGCAGTTGGCGGAGAAACGCTGGGAAACGACTTCAATGCCACCCAGTTTAGTTACTGATTTTGTGACTTTATCAATGTGTGTTTTAACTGAAGAAAGGAAAGACTTAACATCGTAATCAGTATTATGTCGGTCTGGTCTGTGTGTGTGTGTGTGTGTGTGTGTGTGTGTGTGTGTGTGTGTGTGTGTGTGTGTGTGTGTGTGTGTGTGTGTGTGTGTGTGTGTGTGTGTGTGTGTGTGTGTGTGTGTGTGTGTGTGTGTGTGTGTGTGTGTGTGTGTGTGTGTGTGTGTGTGTGTGTGTGTGTGTGTGTGTGTGTGTGTGTGTGTGTGTGTGTGTGTGTGTGTGTGTGTGTGTAATTCACCTCGGTCGCCTGCTGGTCACCCAGCCAGTCTTCCCCATTACGGAGCGAGCTCAGAGCTCATAGACCGATCTTCGGGTAGGGCTGAGACCACATCAACACACAACACACACCGGGAAAGCGAGGCCACAACCCCTCGAGTTACATCCCGTACCTATTTACTGCTACATGAACAGGGGCTGGACATTAAGAGGCTTGCCCATTTGCCTCGCCGCTTTCCGGGACTCGAACCCGGGCCTCTCAATTGTGAGTTGAGCGTGCTAACCACTACACTACGGTGTGTGTGTGTGTGTGTGTGTGTGTGTGTGTGTGTGTGTGTGTGTGTGTGTGTGTGTGTGTGTGTGTGTGTGTGTGTGTGTGTGTGTGTGTGTGTGTGTGTGTGTGTGCGCGCGCGCGCTAGCCTGTGTATTGTTATCAGGAATCTATGGAATCTCCGTTGTTAAATGGTACGATAATACTACAGTGTGTTGGTTAAAGTATATGTAGAAAAGTAAAGAGATCCTCTTAAATGATTGATTTATGATTAACGCTAGATGACAATGAGAGCATTTTAATGGGCCAGTAGAGGATTGGTTATCATTGACCGGCTATCCGAGAAAAAACAGACACAAAACTAAATATATGTAGCTTCGGCAAAAATTCATTTGAAATAAACAATCTGATTTGAAATCGAAAATATATGATACAAATGATCTAAGACTTACTACTTCATCAATTTCAAGATTTTCTTTTTAGTTTCATAAACATAATAGTGTCATTTCTGCCTTGCCGCCACTCATAACCTTACAAAGTGATCCGCCGCCTCTGTCGTCGCCGCCGCCGCCACAGCCGCCAAGCGCGGCTTTCTGGCGGAGTGGTGTGGCTTCTTTGTCGTCTTTCTAAGGCAAAGGTTGAAAAATGCATTTATTTATCACCTGCTGCGTGAGCTTTACTAACAATAAAGAGCTTGCTTTACTTTTTATTATTTACGTAACAACTAGTATTTGTAAGAGATAAATGAACCCATATGATTTAAGATAAAAAGTATGTAGCGTGCGCGCACGCGCACGCACACACACACACACACACACACACACACACACACACACACACACACACACACACACACACACACACACACACACACACACACACACACACACACACACACACACACACACACACACACACACACACACACACACACACATACACACACACACATACACACACACATACACACACATACGAACACGCACACGCACAGATACTAGTGAACGGTAATCACCTACATAAATCATCATAAAATGTTCAACATTTCCATAAAATTTTCCTTACTTAAATTATCTGTTATTTTTATGAAATGGATGAAAAGAAACACAACAGGCACATGTACAGACAGACATATAGATACACACAAAAGAACAAAGATAAAGAAAGATTAGATAAAAAATGTTATGGATATTTTTTTCTTAAGTACCTTTATGTTTCAATTGATGGCAAGTTCATTTTCCAAAATGAAAGACAGAGGAAAAGGAGGAGGAGGAGGAGGAGGAGGAGGAGGAGGAGGAGGAGAGCCATTTGGAGTTGAGGAGGAGGGAAGAGACAAGATGAGGTGGAGGTAAGGAAACTTTGACCATTCCTCCTTCTCTCTCTCTCTCTCTCTCTCTCTCTCTCTCTCTCTCTCTCTCTCTGATGGAAAGAATAAACAGAAGAATGAAAAGACCAAAAAATCAAGGGTATAAGAAAAAAAAAAAAGCATAATCAGCAGGAGGAGGAGGCGGAGGAGGAGTAAGAAGAAGAGGAAGAATAATTGAAGGAGAAAAATGAAAAAAAGAATATGAGAAAGGAAATTAAAATACGATTCCAACATTTTCACTTTATATCTTGAAAATCTTTTAAAAATTAAAAGAACTTGCTGCTCAAAATGTTGCCTCTACTGGTTTATTATATTATATTTCCACTCCTCCTCCTCCTCTTCCTCCTTCTCCTCCTCCTCCTCCTCTTCCTGCTCCTCCTCCTCTTCCTTCTCTTCCTCTTCTTCTCTTCTTCCATCATGTTTTCGATCCTTTTCTTCTTCGTTTTTTTCTTCTTCCTCTTAATTCTCTACTTCTTTCCTCTCCTCTTATTCTCAGTAGAATTCATTCTCCTTCAATTCTTTCTTATGCCTCTATAAACATTTCCCAAGAGCACTATTTCTTCTTCTTCTTCTTCTTTTTTTTCTTCTTCTTCTTCTTCTTCTTCTTTTTCTTCCCCCTCCTCCACCTCCCCCCTTTTCCACCTCCACTTCCTCCTCCTCCTTCTCCTCCTCCTTTTCCTCCTTCTCTTCTTCCAACTCCTCCTCCTCTTCATCCACCTTCTCTTTCTCTTCTTCTTCTTCTTCATCCTTCTCCTCCTTCACTTCCTTCTGCTCCTCCACTTCCTCAGCCCCAACTCCTCCCTCATCATCTTTTCTACTCCTCCTTTCTTAATCGTGTTCATTTGTATTTTATATTATTCTCCTTTCTCTACCTCTTCATCCCGTCCTCCTCCTACTCTTCCTTTAGTTCTTTCTCCTCCTCCTCCTCCTCAATCTTAATATTCTCCTTCAGTTTTTTACTACTCCTTTACTTACTCCTCCTCATAACATTTATTATTTTATTTTCTCTCTTCTATTTTCTTCTCCTCCTCCTCCTCCTCCTTCTCGTGCCTTTCCACTTCACAGGCTGCTTCTCCCTACGCTCCTGTCAGAGAAAACTTCATAATTTCAACTTAATTATTGCAGGTGAGGGAGCGTTGCTCTTCCATGAACCAACTTGTCAGCTACGGCGGGGATAAAGTGAGAGGGTATGCGTGGGGCAGGGCGGAGCGTGGAAGGAAGGGGCGTGAGGGGAAGGTAGCTGATGAATGATCTAAGGCCGATATTCTGAAACACTTTTTACTTTAATAGTAAATCTTCAAAGGTGAAAGAGATTCTTAGCTGGGTTCTAATGAGTGTTTCTTTTGCTTACAATGTGTAAACCTTATTAATCTACCATAACTTATCAGTCTACCACTGAAATAATAAAAAAACACAAGATTAAAAACTATCGTCACTTCAACTAAAGTCTTTTGAAAGTAGTGCAGGTGTAGCGCTGAAGTGTTTCGAAATATGATCTTAAATGAATGACAAGAGGGCACACCTGGTGAAGAGTCAGCAATGTTACGGGTATCAGCATATGTATTGTCTTTTAAGCCACCGTATTAACTCCATTGACTCGACGACGAAAATAAATAAATAAATAAATAAATAACTGCGTAATTACTGATTGTATTCCTGTAATGTATATTGTGTGTAAAGGAAAAAGTCTTTCGCTCTCTCTCTCTCTCTCTCTCTCTCTCTCTCTCTCTCTCTCTCTCTCTCTCTCTCTCAGCTTCCCCCCTTTAACTGGCATGTGTTACTTATATATTTCTACAACTTAATAGACTGTATTTCTCTCCTCTTTTCTCTCTCACTCCCCATCACCTTCTCTCCTCTCTTCTCTTTTTTTCTCTCCTCTCCTGTCCTGTCCTGTCCTGTCCTGTCCTGTCCTGTCCTGTCCTGTCCTATCCTCCCTTCCCAGCTTATTACCCGCTCCACATTTCCCCATATATGAGACTATTCTTTTCACCATTCTGCTATAAAAGACGCTGCGTTATCCTTTTTTTCCTCATTGACCTTCTCCTGCTTTCTCTTGGTACTGAGATACATTGTCTTACTGGTCTTTTTTTTCCTTTTCTTTTCTCTTTCCTGTTACTTAAACTTCCTATGGGTAAGGTGGTCATGTCACTAAGGAGAAGCGTGATACCTAGTCTGGTCTTGCACTTTTTGTTTGTGTTTATGAATATGTATAGAGTTAAGTATTTTTCGAACGGGGCGTATACAAGATAATTATGATGCAGTAAAGAGTGAATGGGTAGACGGTGGTTAGTAATGAATGGGTAAAGAACAAGGTGTTCGTAAATTGGTGGAAAAAAATATATGAATGAAAAGGTAGTAAGTTATTTATGAATGAAAGTTAAAGTTGAGAGCCATTATCAATGAGTGAATATTTAGGTAAAAACACAAGTTATAAATAGGAGGAAATGAATTATGTTGAGGTTTAGTATTCCCTTCAGTTCCTGTTGCAGTGAATGACAGAGTATATAAAAAAGAAAGAAAAACCCAATTATTTAATCACCCTCATTAAGGCAGTCAAACAAAGGGAAATAAAAGAAAAAAAAATTATGCAGTTATAATTTCAAAAAAATAGTGCAGGGACATAATTTTAAATAAAAAAGCTTAAATTTTGCATGCGTTTAATTAAGTCTTCTTCCTTATCGCACCGTTGGGAGGAGTGAAGCTCGCACTAACTCACACCCGCTACCTTATTTAGTGCTCGAATTAACTTGCCTTTGTAGGAAACTAAATTTAATACCCTTTACTTAAAACAATGTAATGCTCCCACAAGAAATAATGACACCAGAATGAAAGGAATAAGAGGAGGAGGAGGAGGAGGAGGAGGAGGAGAAGGAGGAGGAGGAGGAGGTGGAGGTGGAGGAGGAGGAGAAGGTGGTGGTGGTGGTGGTGGTGGTGGTGGTGGTGGTGGTGCTAAGGCTAAAGGATGAGGAGAAGGAAGACGGGGGGGGGGGAAAGTAACGGTAAAAGGAGGAGAGAGAGGACGAGGAAGAGGAGGAGGAAGAGGAAGAGGAAGAGGATGAGGAAGAGGAAGAAGAAGAGGAAGAGGAAGAGGAAGAGGAAGAGGAGGAGGAGGAGGAGGAGGAGGAGGAGGAGGATAATAGCAATAACATCAAACAAAGCAATAACGACAGCAACAACAACAACAATAATACCATAATAATGATAATAATGATAATAACAATAATGATAATAATAATAATAATAATAATAATAATAATAATAATAATAATAATAATAATAATAATAATAATAATAATAATAATAATAATAATAATAATAATAATAATAATAATAATAATAATAATGATAATAATAATAATAACAATAATAATGATAATAGCAGCAATACGTAAGAAGAATAAAACACAAAGAAAAGCAAAAACATGAAAAAAAACTAAAAATGAGAACGAGAAAATTTAATACAAATATAAAAATAAATATGAACAAAAAATAAATTAAAAATGAAGAAAAGACCACCACCATCACCACTGCCACCGTTGCCACCAGAACTACCACCACCACTACCACCACTCACTGTCAGTCAGTCAGTCAGTCAGTCAGTCAGTCGGCCAGGCAACGAGTCAGCCTGCCTTCAACACGCCTGTAGGAAGCACACCACCTTTAACAGCAGACTAGTGTAACACCTGCCAGGAGAGAGTGCAAGTAAGGGAGGGAGGGAGGGAGGGAGGGAGGGAGGGAGGGAGGGAGGGAGGGAGGGAGGGAGGCAGGCAGGGAGAGAGAGCAGCATCAGCGCGGTCCTTAAGCCTCTCACTTTCCCCGACGTACCCTTATGTGATCCACTTTGCTCTTAACCTCTGATGGAATCCCTCCTAAATCTCTCTTCCATCATACCTCAAAAGCCTCCTCTCTACCTTCCCCTATAGCTGCTTCTTCAAGCGCACCCCTCTTTACCTGCATGCCTTCCACCTTCATTTTTCCTATCTTTCCAAGTTTCATACCGTTTTTTCAGTCTCTAGTCCAATGCATCACTAGCGTTCTGATTTTTCACTCTAACGTTTTTTTTTTCCTAATGTTTCTTGCTTCCAGGTATTTTTTTTCCTGAAATCACACATTTCTTCTTCATCACTTGAGTATTTTAACTTTCTTCCAGCTTTCTGGTAAGTTGAAAGTTTTAGATACTATTTTTTTTAAACGGAAACACGTTTTTACAATGTTATAATTTTTCTGTACTTTTTTGTCCTTTATAAACTATTATTTCATCACAGACATGTGCAATTCTCCAATTTCACATCTTAACCTTTCCCTTTTGTGATTTTTATTGACTTTCTATTTTCCTTGCAGCTTTCTGTTCACAAACACATTCTTTTATCTCCTTCCATTTCCTCCTTCTCATAGACCTCAATTTCGTTTTATCCTTACAACTCTTCTAAACCACCCTTCTCAGGCAAGACTGTGCCTGGATTTCCTATACTTGCACTAAAACCTAAGCATACTTCCTCTCTCACCTCCTTCACCCGCCACTGCAACGATTCTTTCCAATTTACATGATAATCTCATAACCTCATTACTCCTACAGGTCTCCCGTCTCCTCTTGTCTCCCTCTCTTCTCTCGACTGCATTCCCTTTATCTTCCTGAGTAAAATTTTCCGGCTGGTAGCCAAAAGCACCTCTTTCGGCCCCTCGCCAGTACTTCCCGAGGCTTTGAAACTCCTGCTATTCCAGAGACCAGCAGTCTAAAAATCACCCTAACACCTGATATGTTGGTATCGCCTTCCTCCTGCTTCCACTCCACTCTATTAATTTCTTTCAGTTTTGTGTCTCACTCCATTTACTTGGGTTGGTACATATTCATACGTGTTTCCTTATACATGTTTA
>NC_059301.1:13542253-13577253 GCF_017591435.1 Portunus trituberculatus
TGTGTGTGTGTGTGTGTGTGTGTGTGTGTGTGTGTGTGTGTGTGTGTGTGTGTGTGTGTGTGTGTGTGTGTGTGTGTGTGTGTGTGTGTGTGTGTGTGCGTGTGTGTGTGTATGTGTGTGTGTTTGTGTGTGTGTTTGTGCCGCCCCAGCTCTCTCTCCTTCTCTCTCTGATAAAAAATATTCCCTCACGACCACCGCCACCCGACATCTCATTCGGAAAACTTTAGTTCGCGTTGCTACGAACCACGATGCCTTGAGATCCTTTGCCGGGAAGTCTCTGAGGGCGCCGCCGCATCTCTCCTCTTCAGGACATGGTAATTCAAGAGAGTAAAAATATAAAAATAAAAAAAAGGGATGATTATGAAGTGATGGTGGTGGTGGTGGTGGTTTTAGTTTTTAATTTGTTCCTTTTTATCTAAAAAAATTTTGTCAGTAATTTTTTGTGTTCTAAGAGTTTTTGAATTCTGTTCCTTTTTCTCTTTCTTATTTTTGTCCATCATATTTTTTTTCATCTCCACTTCTTCCTTAGCTATGCTTTTCATCTCTCTCTCCTTTTCCTTCCCTTTTTTCCTTCCTTTCCTTTCTTTAGTATCTAAGACTTCCTGGCGCTCTTGTCTTCTCTTCTATCTCCTTTGCCTCTTTTTGTTTATACTCATCTTCCTTTATCTTCTCAACACAACACCTATCTTTTGTTCTCATATTCTTCTAGTTCATCCCTTTCCTTTTGCTTATGAATAATTTGAAAGAACTCTCGCCTTTCCCTCATTTCTTTTTCCATTCTCTCCCACCTCTTCTCTTTTTCCGTTCCCCGTATCTTTCCAACATCGGCGGTGTCGCTCCCTTCTTCAGACCACACACAATAATTCAAAACTCGTATGGCATAGTCACAGAGATAAAGGATACCACGCAACAGAGACCTGAATTATGATTATCAGACACGTTTATCCTCCCCCCAATCTCACTGACTTCTCTGCAGATCCAAACAGGTTAGAACTGTACTAGAGAGAGAGAGAGAGAGAGAGAGAGAGAGAGAGAGAGAGAGAGAGAGAGAGAGAGAGAGAGAGAGAGAGAGAGAGAGAGAGAGAGAGAGAGAGAGAGAGAGAGAGAGAGAGAGAGAGAGAGAGAGAGAGAGAGAGAGAGAGAGAGAGAGAGAGAGAGAGAGAGAGAGAGAGAGAGAGAGAGAGAGAGAGAGAGAGAGAGAGAGAGAGAGAGAGAGAGAGAGAGAGAGAGAGAGAGAGAGAGAGAGAGAGAGAGAGAGAGAGAGAGAGAGAGAGAGAGAGAGAGAGAGAGAGAGAGAGAGAGAGAGAGAGAGAGAGAGAGAGAGAGAGAGAGAGAGAGAGAGAGAGAGAGAGAGAGAGAGAGAGAGAGAGAGAGAGAGAGAGAGAGAGAGATTGATTCACTGGAACACCGCAGAGACGTGGCGGCGATCGTAGTGTTCCATAAGGCACAGGTGCAAAGAGTGCCACATCTGGCAGGGCTGCGTCATCCTCTAAGAGTCACCGCACGGAGCACGAGAACGGTGCTCAATGGTGGTGACGCCGTAGAGGTGCCGCGATCCCACGGGTGTCAGCATCAACGCACCTTCGCAGGACGCGTCTCCAGGATGTGGAACTTGTTCACGGCCGCGGTGCCTCACGTCCAGGAGATGAACACACACAGTGTCAAACTGATGGCACATAAGTGGAGACAGACACTGCCAACTCCTCTGACACTCTTTGTGACGTGACACTCAGTGTAGTGCAGTGCGTGAATAGTGCTAGTGAAGTGAAACGAATAGTGCTCCATTTACATGCTGACCATCTTGTATATTATCTATTTTTAAGTCTTGTAAATATTGTAGAGAAATAGATTGTAGTACCCTTTAGAATAGGTAGCACACGACAGTGCGCCTTTGGGTACATGTTCCTTTGTATTAAGTTTTGTTTAAATAAAAAAAAAAAAAAAAAGAGAGAGAGAGAGAGAGAGAGAGAGAGAGAGAGAGAGAGAGAGAGAGAGAGAGAGAGAGAGAGAGAGAGAGAGAGAGAGAGAGAGAGAGAGAGAGAGAGAGAGAGAGAGAGAGAGAGAGAGAGAGAGAGAGAGAGAGAGAGAGATTGAATTTCTAGCCAAGTCTTCATGTTTCTTCATCTCGTGGGAGTTAAAACATGTCTGGCTCCTTACGTTCTTTTCCCGTTTGTGCCTCCCCCTCTCCCTCCACCCGCGTGTCTTTGCTTCGTTACTCAGCTCATCTCCGCGTCCCGGCTTGGCTTGAAACTTGCAACACCGTCTCCTCTCTCTTGGGGGAAGGAAGATAAATGATGGAAAGAGAGAAAAAAGCTTGCACTTGCCGCTATGGAATTCTCTCTCTCTCTCTCTCTCTCTCTCTCTCTCTCTCTCTCTCTCTCTTCTTCTTCTCTCTTCTCTCTTCTTCTTCTTTCTCTCTCTCTCTCTCTCTCTCTCCGTTAGCATTCATTAAGAACACAACACCTTACATTAAACAAATTACTCAATGATTTTAATTACTTTAGGAGCACGGTAACGATATCATTACACTATAAACATCAATAAAGGAGTTTTAATCTAGTTAAGGATGGCAATCATTCAATATGAAGGAAATTCAGATCATTGTATTTTCTCTACCAGCGTAAATTAGTAATATTTTCTCTACTATAACTAAATGGCAAGTGATTTGATTTAGTTTCAAATTTATACAAACTAAATTGTTCATCACAGGATTGAATTTTATTTTATTAACACGAAGTATCTAGTGATTCCATAAGGCTTGAAAGTTATGTGAATCATCAGAGTATTTATCACACACGCTTTATTATCTAACTCACTGCACTTAACTACTTTGTGATTTCATAAAGTTAGGAAGCTTTACAAATTGCCAAATTACGCATCGTACGCAACTGTACTGTACCGTATTTATTTTGTGAATTACAACTAACAAACATAAAATTTGAAATATTGGAATCTTTTTACTGTAAATCTAACAAATCCTCGTTTATAGTATCACATCATATTTACTCTACCATAAACAACTACGATGCAGTATGTTGACGTTTGGATTTTGGAGTCTAGGAATTCTAACAACTCATCCTACACAAGTCTCTATCTTATTTACTGTATCATAACTAACCAGTGGTTGATTCAGTGAAATTTTGTAAGATGACTTTAGCGCACTGATCCGCTGCGCGTAACTAGCCACAGAGAAAACACTTTATCAGCAGACTAGACACTCAAAAATTAACAGATATTTTGTAGCAAATTACGACCGGGTGTCAAAAACTTTGGTTCGGCAAAGATTACAAAATTAGAGAGACTAATTTCCATCATAGTGTTCAGGAAATGGCAATTCTCTATCGCACATGTTACCTATAAAGCCGAGACTTGGAAGTACGTGAGTCTACAACATCTAGGATCTGATTGCCAAAGAGGAGACGAAAGAAAAGTCTATTTTTATGCAAACTTGGATTTACAATGTGTGTCTTATCGTGTAACGTTTTTGATTAAAGAGTTTGTCGCAAGTTTATGTTTATAGTTCGTGTTCAGATTATTTATTAAAGTTATGGTTGGGGGTATAATACATTAGTTTCATTACGAGAGCTGAGAGAGAGAGAGAGAGAGAGAGAGAGAGAGAGAGAGAGAGAGAGAGAGAGAGAGAGAGAGAGAGAGAGAGAGAGAGAGAGAGAGAGAGAGAGAGAGAGAGAGAGAGAGAGAGAGAGAGAGAGAGAGAGAGAGAGAGAGAGAGAGAGAGAGAGAGAGAGAGAGAGAGAGAGAGAGAGAGAGAGAGAGAGAGAGAGAGAGAGAGAGAGAGATGGGAGGTGGGGGAGACCGATGGTGGAGACATGACAAAGACATGAAAAAAATAGAGGAAAGAGAGGCAAATAAAAAATATAACAAGAGGAAGAACAAGATTAAAGGGAAAAAGATTAATTAGGAAATGAAAGAAACAACAACAGAGCCTTCATAACAGTACCATTAATAGTTATTGTTAACCTCCAAGACTTTTCCGTAGAAAGGAAACACACACACACACACACACACACGGTAGCTCAGTGGTTAGAACGCTGGCTTCACAAGCCAGAGGACCGGGGTTCGATTCCCCGGCCGGGTGGAGATATTTGGGTGTGTCTCCTTTCACGTGTAGCCCCTGTTCACCTAGCAGTGAGTAGGTACGGGATGTAAATCGAGGAGTTGTGACCTTGTTGTCCCGGTGTGTGGTGTGTGCCTGGTCTCAGGCCTATCCGAAAATCGGAAATAATGAGCTCTAAGCTCGTTCCGTAGGGTAACGTCTGGCTGTCTCGTCAGAGACTGCAGCAGATCAAACAGTGAAACACACACACACACACACATTATCTTTAACGTTTCAGGGAAACAAGGATGGAAAGGAAGGAAGGAAGGAAGGAAGCAAGAAAGGAAGGAAGGAAGGAAGGAAGGAAGGAAGGAAGGAAGGAAGCAAGGAAGGATGAACACACAAAAGCATGATACAGAATCTCAGTTTTGTCCTGCTTTCCACATTCTCTCTCTCTCTCTCTCTCTCTCTCTCTCTCTCTCTCTCTCTCTCTCTCTCTCTCCTTCTTCCTTGTGTGTGTGTGTGTGTGTGTGTGTGTGTGTGTGTGTGTGTGTGTGTGTGTGTGTGTGTGTGTGTGTGTGTGTGTGTGTGTGTGTGTGTGTGTGTGTGTGTGTGTGTGTGTGTGTGTCGATAGGCAACTAGGAATTAAACATGAAGCGTTTTAACATATGTTATGCAAGTTTGCGGCATTATTGTCAAGAGCTGTCTGCGCTGCTGCACTGTCTAATTTCTCTAGATATAAAAAAAAAAAATCGATTCTTTTTTTTATACTAGTCGTATTTGATGTCACCACGAGTCTCTTTTATGCTGGTTCGATTCAGTCAGGCGAACAGATTTTTCTTTTTTTTTCTGTTTAGCTGTAATAGAAATTATTACGTAATAAATTAATATATTATTAGCTGAGATGTGAAGGTGTTAATTTGAAAATGTTTCAACATGAAACTAATAGACTTTAAAAGTTTCTGTCTCTACGATATATTAATATTCAGCCTGAATGACCAATATCTCCCTCCTCCTCCTCCTCCTCCTCCTCCTCCTCTTCCTCTTCCTCTTCCTCCTCCTCCTCCTCCTCCTCCTCCTCCTCCTCCTCCTCCTCCTCCTCCTCCTGCTTCCTCCTCTTCTTCCCTTGCTTTACTGATATGGGAACTCTCAAGTTCTGAATAAATATAATATTCAAAATTTTCTCTGAATGTTCATGGGAAGAGAGACGAAAAACTTTTCCAGAACTTCCAACGAGCCTAGAGATTTTTCATTAGTTCTTCTAAAAGTCCATCGCAGTTTTGGAGTTATTAAATATCACGGCTAATGGAACGAACACTTTTCTTTTTCCAATGCAATATTTCCTTTAACTGGAAAAAAAAGGCAAACGCATGTGCGAGTGATGCCAATAAAGTGAAGAGATAAGAAGGTGAATGACAGGCGATGGACAGGCAGACGAACGGAGGGTGGGAGAAGAGGAAGAGAAAGACAGCTCAAATACAAGCAAATATATCCGTTGTAGGAGGACACGTGAGGGAGAAAAAAATTTAACTTGGGAGAAGATAAAATGGAGACGTTAGGGAAGTTGAGCCAGAACAAGTAACACAACTGATATAGGCTCCACTGCCTCAGGTGGTAACACACGTAGGAACAACAGGTAGACTTTCATCCCATGTTGATTCTGTTAAGGTTGCAATACTGCAGACGTTCTGCCGTGGCTAGAGAGAGAGAGAGAGAGAGAGAGAGAGAGAGAGAGAGAGAGAGAGAGAGAGAGAGAGAGAGAGAGAGAGAGAGAGAGAGAGAGAGAGAGAGAGAGAGAGAGAGAGAGAGAGAGAGAGAGAGAGAGAGAGAGAGAGAGAGAGAGAGAGAGAGAGAGAGAGAGAGAGAGAGAGAGAGAGAGAGAGAGAGAGAGAGAGAGAGAGAGAGAGAGAGAGAGAGAGAGAGAGAGAGAGAGAGAGAGAGAGAGAGAGAGAGAGAGAGAGAGAGAGAGAGAGAGAGAGAGAGAGAGAGAGAGAGAGAGAGAGAGAGAGAGAGAGAGAGAGAGAGAGAGAGAGAGAGAGAGAGAGAGAGAGAGAGAGAGAGAGAGAGAGAGAGAGAGAGAGAGAGAGAGAGAGAGAGAGAGAGAGAGAGAGAGAGAGAGAGAGAGAGAGAGAGAGAGAGAGAGAGAGAGAGAGAGAGAGAGAGAGAGAGAGAGAGAGAGAGAGAGAGAGAGAGAGAGAGAGAGAGAGAGAGAGAGAGAGAGAGAGAGAGAGAGAGAGAGAGAGAGAGAGAGAGAGAGAGAGAGAGAGAGAGAGAGAGAGAGAGAGAGAGAGAGAGAGAGAGAGAGAGAGAGAGAGAGAGAGAGAGAGAGAGAGAGAGAGAGAAGGGGGGGGGAGGAAGGAGGTGTTAGGTAGATGGGCCCTGGAGGTGGCAGAGTCTCCCGGTTCTTGCTGGCGGGAACAACAGGGTTGTTGGTCCGATGAATGAGTGTTGTTGGCTGGCTGGTGAGAGCCGGAAGTGCAGGGTCGTGTAGAGCAGAGAAATGAAGGAGAAGAAATGTAAAAGCACGGCACGCAACGTACAGGAAAAGGGAGAATGTTTGAGAATATGAGAAAATTGGGAGGGAGAAAAGGTTAGTAAAAAGAAGAGGGAAAAAACAAAGTCAAAGGAGAGTGAGTAGTGAAGGAATATGAGAGAGACGAAACGAGAAGAGGTAGCGAAAAAGAGGATAACAAAGAGGAAAACTGCACGAAAATAACAAGAAAGGAATCCTTTTAATATTCTTCTCGCAGGAAAACTCAGAACATCAGATTCCATTTAGGCAACCAATCTTGTTATTCATTACCACAGTTACTGCACTATGAAGCACACAACATCCTATTACTACATACTATTATAGTCTTCCTTGTTAATATTCAGAGAAAAGGAAAAATAAGCTAACACAGAAAAAGACTTCGACATTAAAGTTAACTGCTACATGCCACAGACTTAAAAGACAGAAGTGCAAAGGTGTCTCAAAATTAATAGATTACCAGTCAAAAAATACGTTGACAGTGAGGATCTTAACCCCTTCAATATTGGAACACATTTTTACCTTGAGATTTCTGTATGATCTAAACAATTTTGTTGACATTAGGTAGGGTCTATGGAGGTCAGAAGATGAATAGTCAGTGTCTTTACTATTCCTCCAATGAGTTTCTGAAGCTGTATAAAATAACTAAATAGACAGCAGAATGAATAAGGAAGCTCGTCATGGTACTGAAGTGATTAAGGATACCACATAAACACTGACTTCTTCACCACATACTGACTGTCACGGCACATATAAGAATCTCGTTGTTAAAAAATGACTGAGAAGGAATGAATGTTGCACTGGTATTCTGGTGCTTGACGACGTGAGAGAGAGAGAGAGAGAGAGAGAGAGAGAGAGAGAGAGAGAGAGAGAGAGAGAGAGAGAGAGAGAGAGAGAGAGAGAGAGAGAGAGAGAGAGAGAGAGAGAGAGAGAGAGAGAGAGAGAGAGAGAGAGAGAGAGAGAGAGAGAGAGAGAGAGAGAGAGAGAGAGAGAGAGAGAGAGAGAGAGAGAGAGAAATCAGTATATGCAAAGCTCAGAGTCTGACATTAATGCTCCAAACCACCAGATTTACCCCCACCTAACTTTCGCAATCTGTTACGTCAAATTCCAATCAGCACCAGACAAATACACTGACTTAAAAGATTAAAAAAAAAAATACTTGATAAACTTTGCCATCTGGTTTTAAAGCAGCGTCTTCTTTTGATTCTAATTCTCATTTTTCCCTCTTTTCTTTGTTCTTCGTATTCTAGTTCGTTTTTTTTTCTCTCTTTTTTCGACTACTGCTATCACAGTTACCACTAACAGTACTACCACCACTCCCATCACCACCAGCACTGTTACATGATTGTCACTACTTCCACCACTAACACTTTTCAACATCGTTATTTAATGCCTTCAATTTTCCCTAGCCAATAAGAAGAGACAAGAACTGTGAACACCGAGGAGGAAGAAGTACAAGGGTGTGTGTCTCGCTTCAAGTTAGTGGCGGAAATTAATCATGTCACCGTGAAGGACAAGGGCAGTGTAAGAGATGGGCGAGGTATTTCTGATTTCCTTGTTCCCTTCCCTTATCGCAAAACAACGCTGGGATTTTTTTTTCTAGGAATTGTAATGAATGCATGTATATGTACCATTCTTGTATATGTGCTTTTTTCACTTTTATTACCATTATTGAGGAAATGAAGGAAGTAACAAATGACTAAATCTACATATTAATACTGTGTGTCTTTCTAGTCTGTCTCTCTATATCTGTCTGTTCTACTGTTTGTCTGTGCCTGCTGCAGGGCGGATGGTATCGTAAACACGCACGCACGCACACACACACACACACACACACACACACACACACACACACACACACACACACACACACACACACACACACACACACACACACACACACACACACACACACACACACACACACACACACACACACACACAAGCGCTCGCGGTACTCTCAGCTTAGTGAGAGAGAGAGAGAGAGAGAGAGAGAGAGAGAGAGAGAGAGAGAGAGAGAGAGAGAGAGAGAGAGAGAGAGAGAGAGAGAGAGAGAGAGAGAGAGAGAGAGAGAGAGAGAGAGAGAGAGAGAGAGAGAGAGAGAGAGAGAGAGAGAGAGAGAGAGAGAGAGAGAGAGAGAGAGTGAGAGAGAGAGTCATGGCAGTGGTGTTGGTGGTGGAGGTGATAAAGGGTGTCTGGGGAATATAATGCCAAAGAGCAGGACTAAATGGCTCTATTAATGTCCAGGTGAGGGATTGTTCTCGCCTTAGATGGAGTGCGTCCTCTGAACTCCTATGTCGCTGCTGCAGAGTGGACACTGGTCTACACACACCACACACACACACGGAATGGTAGATATTCTCTCTCTCTCTCTCTCTCTCTCTCTCTCTCTCTCTCTCTCTCTCTCTGGAACGAGAACTGTTTGACATTTAGAATTATTATTATTATTATTATTATTATTATTATTATTATTATTATTATTATTATTATTATTATTATTATTATTATTATTATTATTGTTATCATTATTATTATTTCTATTACTATTAGTAGCCCCAGTAGTAGTAGTGGTTTTTGTACGGATTAGTAAAAATATTACATGACTCACACCCTCAAATAAACACCACAAAGAAAGAAAAAAATCATCCTGCTTTAACAAGAAACAATTCTAACTAATAATGATAACAAAAACCGTAAATATATCCATCCAGCAGAAATAAATATTTCCAAAACCTCATCCGTCCAATTATCATTTATTGCTCTGATATATTTTTTGGGAGGGATGTGATGGAGGGAATAAGCAGTGAACGCCATGGATCACATTACTCAGCCAGACATGGTTAAGGGAAGGAGGGAGGCAGCGCGCGTGTGTGTGTGTGTCTGTGTGTGTGTGTGTGTGTGTGTGTGTGTGTGTGTGTGTGTGTGTGTGTGTGTGTGTGTGTGTGTTTGAGTCAGTGATACAAGGCTGGCGATGGTGTACGAGTACAAGGCACTGTGTATATGAGAGAGAGAGAGAGAGAGAGAGAGAGAGAGAGAGAGAGAGAGAGAGAGAGAGAGAGAGAGAGAGAGAGAGAGAGAGAGAGAGAGGATTACAAACGATATTATTGGAGTGAAGGGAAGGAAGGAAGAGCACGAGAATGAGGGTGCGGATGAGGATTAGAAGGAGGAGTGGTAGGAGGAGGAGAAGGAGAAGCAGAGAATATGGCTTTGATTCAGTTTAGTCATTCAATATACTAAATCAAAATACGCACGCACACACACACACACACACACACACACACACACACACACACACACACACACACACACACACACACTTCACATCCATCAGTTCACTCAACAAAGAAACACATACACACTTACACTTAAACAACAATCACAATAACTATCAACGTTCAAGTGTGTGTGTGTGTGTGTGTGTGTGTGTGTGTGTGCGCGCGCTAGTATGTGCGTGCGTGCGTGCATGCGTGCGTGCGTGCGTGTGTGTGTGTGTGTGTGTGTGTGTGTGTGTGAACGTTGATGTGTGTGTGTGTGTGTGTGTGTGTGTGTGTGTGTGTGTGTGTGTGTGTGTGTGTGTGTGTGTGTGTGTGTGTTCCAGTTCGTTTGTTAGTGTGTGCGTATTTACAACAGATGGTTTCAGAATTCTGTTGCGTCTGCCTTTTTGTCAAAATACTTCAAAATTTCGAAGCATTTTACTCGTGACTGCGCAACATTGTCTAACCAAACCAATATTGACACACCAGAATTCCCAAAGATAAATCACTATTTCCTGCATGTTTAGTTTCCCTCATGGTCCTTTACTCAGAATTGCTTCAAAACTACACTCAAAACCTGTACGAGACAATATCATTACATTAAGAGGAAAAGTGAAAGGTTCAAAATGCATCTCTTTCCCACATTTTCATTTGGTATTTTCTCTGGAAAAGCATCATCTCCCTCCGCACAGTGTAAATTGTATATACAACATTTACTCGCTAATCTAGTTAAGGAGCGAAATATTTTCCCCTCGTGACATGTGTGAACAAAATAGCACGTTGATTGTGTGCGTGCTTATTTAGTAAGACAAAAAATACTTTTATTCTTGTGCACTCAGCGAAACATAACTATAATATGATCTTGCGCGTGAAGGAACAAATTTTCCATACTATTCTGTTATCAAATCTGTGTCGAGAAACAGAGAGGAATATGTTTTATTCGTTCATTAACTGTTTACATGTATTGGGATAGTTTCTATTTCTACGTAGTGGCCAGTAAAGTTTGCGATCATATCTATTCAATGAACATGGATACTTACTGTACATTCATTTAGTGAGATCAAGGTGTCGTTACGGTTTCTTTTATCTATCCATGCGTTTCTGCATTATTTCTTATCTTCCTTAGAACTGCAAGCAAAAATAGGTTTTACCTATTATTCCTATTTAGAGATGCATTCAGCCAGGGAAGCCCAGATGCATGTTGTGGTCAATGTTATGTTGGAACGGAGAAAGCATGGAGTAGCAGTGTCGTGTGTTCAGGAACTCTTTCACACTGTCTTCTCAGGGGAGTTAATATAAACTCATTTATTTTTTTTTCATTATATCAACAGTACAACTATGTACATTACATTAGGATAGTCTTGTACACACACACAGTCCACAGCTTCCTGGCAAGCTCCCGGGGAAGCATTAACGGCCAGTTCGTGTGATCGCCAGACTTCAACTAACGTAGCTCGTCTGGTCCATCTATCGTCAGCAAAACTCACTGACACCGGTAACCGATTCATATATTTAAGAACAGTAACAAATGCATTGGTTACAATAGGTAAAGTATTACTTAATTTTAAATGAAAGAAATAAAATATATGTTAGTACTAAATTTATGTCTATGCTGTTATAATTACATATATATAATCCAGCATCCAGAGATTCCCACACTGAGCCTGTCGGAATGAATGCTGACTTAGCATAAGAAGTGCCTGCAAATGAAAAGAAAGGATGTGATTCTCTCCAAGATCAGCCTCGCTTCTCACGGCTGTGTAGAAACAAGGAAAAAAAATAATTATATACAATTCATACCCTAACATGCAAACATACTCTGCTATCTAGCTATCCATTTCTGAGTATTTTCTATTATTCCAGTGAATTGTAGATACAATGCAGAAAAGTTCATTTCTAGGAAGAGTTAAAGGTATGTTAAGGCAAAGTAATCTAGATGGCAATAATAAGCTTTATTTTATCTTTTGTGTGGAAAGTTTGCATCCTTTCGGTAAGCCTTAGACAGAACAACCTGGCGGATTTTGTCAAGCGATTCACGACTCCGCCCTGCCATCAGAATAACGTAAGTAGCAGGAATTGCACGGACTAATGGTTGAAGCCACGCCAAGTAAACATCATTTCAATTCCTATTGGATGCGGCACCTTTCGACAGGTGTAACTGGGTGGAGGAAGGTAGGGATTAAGAACTAGTGGCTCTGTGAACACATCAATGATTACAAAGGCAAAGAGCGACAATAGTTTTCATCCTATTCTCGTGTCGAGTATGTGGTGATTCCTGGACGCTGCAGAATTAGTAAAACAGGAAGACTGGATTCACACGCATGTCAGGAAATTAACAGTAGCCACCCCCTCCCCTACACACACCAATTCACCTTCTGAGGTTATCTATGATAAATATATTTCGTAATGAAATAAAAGGGAAAAGTTTCTTTGGGGTAGAAACATCTATCAAAAGTATATTGCACAATTTTCATCTTATGAACTAGAATCCTAGGAATCCTTCTGAAGAACGCCCTGCATCACCGTGAATAAAGACAAAAAAAAAAAAAAGCTTCCTGTAAACTGAATGAGTGTATAGCAAAAAGTTGGTGTAGCGCATTACAGCAGCCGCCCGAGGGACACCTGCGGCACACCTGGCTATGCACAATAAATGACACAGGTGCAAGAGGGAATACTTCGCTTTG
Source organism: Portunus trituberculatus (assembly GCF_017591435.1). Classification (NCBI taxonomy): domain Eukaryota; kingdom Metazoa; phylum Arthropoda; class Malacostraca; order Decapoda; family Portunidae; genus Portunus; species Portunus trituberculatus. The sequence continues at coordinate 13,554,776 of NC_059301.1, forward strand.
CATAAGGCTTGAATAATGCAAAGCCTCAAAGTGAACAGAAATTTGGCATAACACTAATGCAATAAAACGAACATCACTCAACTTATTCGCTAGAGACAAAGGAAGATAATTTCTTTACAAACCGAACAAAACTTTATTGTTTCACTCACAAAATGGTTTGGTGTAATAGTTGACATAGACACTGGCAGTTTCCTAATCATTCTTTCACACGCATCTTTGTCATCTTCCCATTTGTTCTAGGTTATCTTTACAAAACGTCTTTTAATCAAGTTTGCTGTCTGTCACGCCTTCTTCCACCATCCACACCAGAATGCACAAACTTTTTCGTCATCTAATCTCAACTTTCCATTGCGTTCACTATCCACCAATCTTACCTTAGTATACTCTTTTCTCTCTACTTACATGACTCTTTCCTCATTTCATTTCAACTTCCGCATTAACTTCACTGTCACCATGCCTTCTTTCAAGCGACCAAACATATTGTACTCTATCTACTTTTTAAGATTTTATCACCAGTGCCTTGACCACTTTTCTTTCTTCCCTCAGGTGCGAGAGAAGAAATACCAACCAGATCCTGATGCAGTGAAGATACACCGGTCTGTTATTCATTGCTTGGTGAGGAACACAAGACAACAGAAAATCAAGTCATAGTATTAAGAGAAGGATGTCGAAAAAAGAATCAAGTCATTGTATCAAGAGAAGAATATTGAAAGATTATCGAGTTATTTCCAGGATACAATAAAAAAATTCGGAATTATTCTTTGAAGAGAGGATATGGAAGGGAATCTTATATCTTCCATATTCAGGGTAAAGCAAGAGACATCATTATTTCAAGAGATGAATATCGTATCACTTTCATATTAAAACAATTACACAACGAAAGCCACAGGTTCATCCCAGGATAAAGAAAGAAGAAAAAAGAAAAGAGTATCAGATCACTCAAAACAAGAGGCGTCATTATCTCAAGAGAAGAGTATCATATCTATTCCGTGATCTGTTTAAAATACAGACATCACAGTTCACAAATCAAGGAAGGTGTACTGAATCACTAACTTAATCAAGTTCAGAGCGATACATACTGTGGTAATCTGTGTGTAGAAGTAACGGAGGAGCACGTTACATCTTTGAGGTTCTACTTGAATTCTATCTGCTAATGGAATAGTAAGTGACGGTGCATCTGAGGAGGAGGAGGAGCAGGACGTGGTGCGAGTACTACCTGCATAATATCTTACTGGTGATCTTGTCATTTTTTAACTCATGACAGGGGAAGGAAAAAAAAAGCAATTAGTGACTGAAAAAAAGCAAAACCAAAGAGAGAAGCTAGAAATAAAAGTTACTTAGTGACTTAAACAAAGGTAAAACGAATAAAAGAAGGGAAGTAACAAAAAAGAGAAAAAAATAGAAATAAAATTAATGAGGAAAATATTTAGTAACTATATATAAACAAAAAAGACAAGTCATATAGTTACTGAAGAGAGAGAGAGAGAGAGAGAGAGAGAGAGAGAGAGAGAGAGAGAGAGAGAGAGAGAGAGAGAGAGAGAGAGAGAGAGAGAGAGAGAGAGAGAGAGAGAGAGAGAGAGAGAGAGAGAGAGAGAGAGAGAGAGAGAGAGAGAGAGAGAGAGAGAGAGAGAGAGAGAGAGAGAGAGAGAGAGAGAGAGAGAGAGAGAGAGAGAGAGAGAGAGAGAGAGAGAGAGAGAGAGAGAGAGAGAGAGAGAGAGAGAGAGACGAAAATAAATAGATCAAGCAAATACACATCAAGAAGCATCATCAACCACCTGCTTCTCCAGCTGCTTCTGCTCCTCCTCCTCCTCCTCCTTCTCCTGCGGCGCCCCAGGGAGGGAGTCAAGACCAAGGGGACAATGGCCATCAACGTGGTCATCCCTCTGCTCATCCCACTTGAAGAGGACCTGCACAATGGTAAGTGTGACCTTGCCTGTCTATACCTGACCTCTGCCATACGTCCAATTCTTGCAACTTTTATAGAAGTGGAATGTGACCTCACCTCTATTCTATTTGAGTTCTGCCTTTCAAATGTGACCTGACGTGTGTGACCTTGCTGTTCTTTGACCGGACTTCTGACTTATGTTCTTATCTTGCAACTGTGGCCTAAGTTAAGTGCGACCTTTAAACTCGTACCCTTGACCTATGACCTTAATCCCTAAAAGAGGTGTTTGAGTGTGAATTTACCTCTCTTACATCTGACTTCTGACTTGTCTCCTATAGCCTTTCAAACTGCGTGTGTGTACCTGAGTGTGACCTGTGATATTGACCGGTAAAGAAATTGATATGAGCGCGACCTCGCCTCCATTTTGCTTTACTTAGGCCTTCCCATAAAGATTTCATAGAGACGGTATTAGATGTGACCTTGCTTCTCATGTCTAGCCTGTGATCTGAACTCATGCCTTGTGACTACAGCTTGAGGTTAGTGTGACCCCAAGCTCTCCTGTGATTCCTAAACAGTATTCCCTTAGTGGCAGGAAGCCGTGCAATGTATCTATCATTTAGTGTCTGTTTCCATTACCTCTTTCTTTTTCTATCTCTCAGTGTGTAGTATCTCTCTTCCTGTACCTCTCAGTATTCTCTATTACTTCATATTCTGGTGCAGCACGGCGAGGGAATCTCGCCGTGTATTCATCACTCAATATCTCTTTCTATTTATATTTCTTTTTGCAGTCTCGATTTCTATTCAAACCATTTTCTCTCTAATCTCTCCTATCAAGCCTCTATGGAATTCACTGCCTCTCTCTCTCTCTCTCTCTCTCTCTCTCTCTCTCTCTCTCTCTCTCTCTCTCTCTCACTCCTGATACAGTTTAATCGGAGATGGGTACTTGGAGTGTCCGTTCGCCTCAAGTTTTCTGGCTACGAGGTGAAACTATAGAATATATATAATAAAGATTGCATTCCCATAAGATAGTATTGTTAGACGTAGCAGTGAAGAGTTTAAAAATTTTAGTACTTTAATCGGAGGTGCTTGTTCGTCTCACTTGTGCCTCGGTTATGAGTGAAAGTATTGACGGTTCATCATAGAAAGATTACGATAAGGCATCTTCATCCAATTATTTTGCAGGACTTACACGTGACTTGGTTGTGGTTGTGAAGTGAGAATGTTGGGGACATTACTATCAGACTGCTTTGTGTTGACCGTAACAATGAAGGGTCAATGAACCTGGATTTGGATTAAAAAAAAAAAAAAAAGATGGGTAAAAAATCATTCCAAGTCTCCGCTCCTAAAGATACAAGGACGGACTCGAGGAAGGTTGGTTTGCTTACTCTAATTTACCAACACATGTTTCTACTGAGATAATCATGTTTTTTCGTACGTGTGAAGGGATTTGGGCAAGGAAAAAAATGGGAAAGAAGACTAAGTCAAGTCGACGCTTCACACGCGTTCCTGCAATCATTATAGAAAGCACTTTGTCATTTAAATGCTGTCGCTAGGAAATGAAACGCTTCCAGTATGCATATGTATTTTTTTCATGTCTCAAAATGTTGAGTTTCTCAGGCAAAGTATCTCTGAAATAACATTTACTTACTGAACAGTGACCAGCTTAGCGTAATATTGTGCTGTCTCATATCTTATTCATCGGAAATAACTTTCAACCTTTCTAATACTGAACGTAAAGCCAGCTGCAAAAATCAGTAAGCCTTCATGTACTCACTTATATCAACCTATCATCTCTATCCATCTATTTAATATTTAAAAACTACTGACTGGGCACTAATAACCTAGCCACTGAATGCATTCCAATCACCCATTATCTTCCTATACTGTTATAAAATGTATCCTTAAATTGATAGCCTTTACATCTGTTTTATTTCCTGATTACTAACTTAAGGATATTTGTTGATATCACTTTTGCTATATTCCTTATGCTTACCTGAAACAAAAACAAGCTGAATACATTGATAGCTTCTAAAGATATTTTGTACGTAAATGCAGTCTTGACAACTTAATAACTACTACTATTTATGCTACTACTCTTGCTACTATAACCACTAACATTGCACCACTGATATGAATAAGAAAACTTCATTATAGACTACTCCACGTACAAGATCAACAGGTATATTCACGACTGACTGACTGACTGACTGACTGACTGACTGACTGGATGGCTGACTCACTGACTGATTGACTGGCTAGCTGACTCACTCAGTGACTGTCTAAATATCTCACTAACAAGGAGAAATTAGCGACAGAGGTGATTTTCCAATATGTCGACTGACTCCAACTCATAAACTACTCTAATTGGCTATGTCTGCAGGTGCGTGAAATGCTAAATGGTGCCACTTGATTAAAAGTAACTAATTAATGTAGGACAGGTAATAATCAAAGGTGTGTGTGTGTGTGTGTGTGTGTGTGTGTGTGTGTGTGTGTGTGTGTGTGTGTGTGTGTGTGTGTGTGTGTGTGTGTGTGTTTGGGTGGGTGGGTGTGGGTGTAAGAGAAAATAAAGAAGCGAATAATGAGAAAAAAATAACTATAATCTTGATGCAAATGATGAAGAAAGAGGGAAATGAAGCTGAATAAAAGAAATATGACCAAGAGGAAGATAGATAAATAAACGATTTTTCTTCTTCTTCTTCTTCTTCTTGTACTTTTATTTAATTTAGTCTCTGTTCCCCTTCCCTCCGCGGCACTTGTTACTAATTCCCTTGCTTGTCTTTCTCTTCCGCTCTCTCCTTCGTCTTCATTCCTCTTAATTCAATTTCTCTCTCTCTCTCTCTCTCTCTCTCTCTCTCTCTCTCTCTCTCTCTCTCTCTCTCTCTCTCTCTCTCTCTCTCTGCTTTGCCTTCCTGACACAAAGCGCCAAGTGTCTGAGGAAAGCTTTCATTTATCATTGCATGAGTTGGATTGAAAGTACAATTACTGTTTTTGTATTCAACAAAACACATTCCCTTTCTTTTTTCTTCGATGTTCTGCACCCCAGCAATATATAATTTCGTTTATCTTTTTTTAGATACCTTTTACCAGTGCCTGTATAAGATAAATGTTTTTGGCAGCTCAGCATCACGGCCACTCGTGCACATCTTTCTTGTACAGCTGTCTTTCTCTCAAGTTTTCCTTTATCCAATTCATGCATTTCCTCTTTGTTCCTTCTCTTCGCCCTCTGTTCCGGTTCTCTTTCTCCACTAGACTTCTCCCCTCACCACACTATAGGATAAGACAGCATAGAAGATGTCTTGCGTCAAAGTCTTCCCTTACACAATTAATCCATTTCTGCTTTGTTTTTTCTGTGTCCCTTGCCTTGTACACGTCTATGTCTACCAACGTCCTCTATTCTCACCGCTATATACGACAAGATAGAAGTTACCTTTCACTTGTCTTTCCTTACACAGTCCATAGTTTTCACTTCTCTTCGTTTTCAGTCCTTTTGTATGAGTAGCTCCATATCCGTCACTCTTTTACCCACTCTGCATTACACCATAAGACTAAACATTGCACTAGTCAAAACGCTGAGAGAAATACAGATGAACATCCAGAAATTCAATGCATATCTATAACATATTTCAGAGACACCATTATAAAAAGAGATCATTCTCTTCACATGCATACAGGAGGTCACTGATAACTTCACATACTATATGTATATTCAACAAGACCGCCTATGCATGTTGAGGCACAGCTGCACATCCTCCTGCAAGTCAGAACAACTATCCAACCAGACGCTGCCTCAGTTTAACTCAAGACACTTTTTAAATCCGAACAACAAGGGCGCCATTTTCTTTCCTGGTCTCCTCCATTGTCCATACCAAACGTAACAATATATATTTATGAATCCATCGGCTCTTTCCGAATGTTTAGTTGCAGGTAATACTGTGATAGTACTGCTGCGGTGTTTGCTTTGGTGAATATTTCATGCATTTCTTGTTTGTTTTATCATGCAAGTGTTTCCTCCTGAAGTCTGCCTGCTTGCCTGTCTGTCTGTCTGTCTGTGTGTTTGTGTCTGTCTCACTCTGAAATTTAACTGAATTATATACAAGTAGTTTATTCAACTACATTATTGCATTCTGTAAGATAAATTTGAACAATAAATGAATTCATACATCATATTAACACGCTCTCTCTCTCTCTCTCTCTCTCTCTCTCTCTCTCTCTCTCTCTCTCTCTGTCTGTCTGTCTGTCTGTCTGTCTGTCTGTCTGTCTGTCTGTCTGTTTGTCTGTTTGTCTGTCTGTTTGTCTGTCTGTCTGTCTGTCTGTCTGGCTGGCTGGCTGTGACTGTCTGTCTGTCTGTCTGTGTCTGTCTGTCTGTCTATTTCCCTCTGCCAGATACAACAGACCAAATAACATTAAAAGGTTCTGTCAAATAAGCGAACAACAGGAATTCAGAAAGCAATTAATATTTTTAGAGCACTTTAATTTGAAATTGAGGAGAAAGAATAAAATTTATTACCTTGTGCAACAATTTTTCTAGGAATATTTTGAAGAACAAATAAACGAAAGAAATACAGAAAGCAATGAATGTTTTGCTGAATATTTGACTTCAGAATAAAGGAGGACGAAGAAGAGGGAAAAAACCTGGTATGGCTCCTGGTGCCACTTTTAAATGTAGGAAGGCTGCAGCAAGTAATTAAACTAAATTAATAAACCAATGAAACTCAGTCAGAAGTAATCAAAGTAAAGTAATTAAAAGTAGTTAAAGCAATCAAAGGAAATTAATTATATAGAACGGAAAAAATGTAGATCAAATTATTCCCACTTGTTTTCCTGCATATATCAGAAATTTGAGGGAAAAAAAGGGAGAAAAGACACACAAACACACAAACATTCACACATACACGCCCGGTAGCTCAGTGGTTAGAGCGCTGGCTTCACAAGCCAGAGGACCGGGGTTCGATTCCCCGGCATGGTGGAGATATTTGGGTGTGTCTCCTTTCACGTGTAGCCCCTGTTCACCTAGCAGTGAGAAGGTACGGGATGTAAATCGAGGAGTTGTGACCTTGTTGTCCCGGTGTGTGGTGTGTGCCTGGTCTCAGGCCTATCCGAAGATCGGAAATAATTAGTTCTGAGCTCGTTCCGTAGGGTAACGTCTGGCTGTCTCGTCAGAGACTGCAGCAGATCAAACAGTGAAGCACAAAACAAAAACAAAATGGAAATGAATTTACCAAACTCTCCGAAAAACAAAGCTATCGTTTTTTATCATTTTCGTAACTTTGATCAAACATCCCCCCTCCGACACACACACACACACACACACACACACACACACTCTATCCCCTTCACCACACACACACACACACACACACACACACACACACACACACACACCTCTCTATCCCCTTCACCACACACACACACACACACACACACACACACACCCGGTCACAACACACGCACTTGGACGGATATTGGAGGCATTAGTTCTCGCAGTCAATAGTCATAAAACAGATTGGCGTGCAGGTAGCGGTGTGGCAGAAGGTGTGCCGCCCTCTTGACCACTTCTGTCTGTTGCACCTGCACCCACCAATCAGTCAGTCACCGATGCGCCAGGATGGTACTGACCACAGAAGGAGGAGGAGGAAAAGAGGGAGAAAGAGGAGGAGGAGGAGGAGGAGGAGGAGGAGGAGGAGGAGGAGGAGGAGGAGGAGGAGGAGGAGGAGTAGAAATAGAAGAAGAAAAAGAAGGAAAAGGAAAATATAAATAGACAGACAATAACAGATCTAAAGTCGTTACGAATTTAAGTATGTACGTGTGTGTGAGAGAGAGAGAGAGAGAGAGAGAGAGAGAGAGAGAGAGAGAGAGAGAGAGAGAGAGAGAGAGAGAGAGAGAGAGAGAGAGAGAGAGAGAGAGAGAGAGAGAGAGAGAGAGAGAGAGAGAGAGAGAGAGAGAGAGAGAGACAAGCGAAAAGCGGATTACACTACGAAAAGAATACAGATGTGATGATAAAATGAGATCAAGAGACTGAGTAGCGTTACCTGCGCTTCATATTATTTTATTTTAGTTTTTATTTTCACTGTTATTGATCCTCTCTTCCCCTCCCCCAAACACTCTCTCTCTCTCTCTCTCTCTGCAAACATTTTTCATCTCCTCCTCATCTCCCTTCTGCTCCTCCTGCTCCTCCTTCTCCGCCTCCTCCTCCTCCTCCTTCTCCTGCTCCTCTTCTTCCTCCTCCTCCTCCACCTCTGTCCTCTTTTCACTGGGCGGAACAAAACAAAGAGAACAGGATGATGTCGTTAGAAAAATACAGTATCTAGGTTAATGCTTCCATGAGCGAAGGCTATAGTGTTGAATTACCGGTTTATTTTCGTCGATGTATTTACAGGGATATTAAATTCATCATAAGAGCATGAAATCTTTTACTGCATGGACATGAAGAAGAGAAAAAATAATGTGACGCTTATTTCCTTGTGGTTAGACTACCCAAATATACCCTTCTTTTCTGTGTGTGTGTGTATGTGTGTGTGTGTGTGTGTGTGTGTGAGAGAGAGAGAGAGAGAGAGAGAGAGAGAGAGAGAGAGAGAGAGAGAGAGAGAGAGAGAGAGAGAGAGAGAGAGAGAGAGAGAGAGAGAGAGAGAGAGAGAGAGAGAGAGAGAGAGAGAGAGAGAGAGAGAGAGAGAGAGAGAGAGAGAGAGAACCCACATCCTTGTCTAACACCACATCCTTATCTTCCCGAATCAATGGAAGATAAGAAGCAGCCTCGCTATCATCCTTCCTTCCTTCCTTCCTTCCTTCCTTCCTTCCTTCCTCCCCTCCTTCACGCAAAATAACAATAAAAGACGTCGCAAACACTTCACATAACTCTGTATGAAGGAACACTTTCACGCAGACACAGACCCGCCCACCACTCCGTCTGTCCCCGAGGTGTCTGTGAATAGCAGGTGGCGAAAAGGAATTGTGTCCCGCCTAATGAAGGGGAAATACAGGGCGGGAATCGGCTCGAGGGAGAAGATGAAAGAAAGCAGAGAGGAAACCAGGCATGAAGAAGGGGAAAGATATTAGGTAGAGGGTAGGATTAAGAGGAAAATTAATGATAGGAAAAGATGGAAAGAGCAAAAACAAAGCTACGTATGATGAAGGGGAAAGAAGAGGGTAAGAATAAGAATAGGAAAATATGGAAAGAGCAGAAAGAAGCTAGGTATGATGAATTGGGAAAATTTGGTAAGAGGGGAGGAGCAGGAGGGATGTAATGATAGAAAGGGAGGGAATGAGGGAGAGAAAAAGATGCAGGCTTCTTAAAAAGGTTTCACATCCTATCTTGTTTCCCATATTTCAGTGCTTCTGAAAATCTGTTAACTGTCGGAGATTGAATTTACATGTTTAAGTTAATATTTTTCAAGAAGTTAATTAATGTATGCTTTTTTGATAATACAACACAGACAAACATCGTTTAGTAATGTTACTTAATAACATGTATGGATCCATATTATTTAATTTTTGAGGACTTACATTTACTTATCTTTAAAATACAACACAAATTTCTCTCCTTCTTTAGTTTCGCTTAGAAATAACATTTAATGACATATCCGTGTTCATGTTCTTGGACAACGTGTCACTTTCTTTATAACATATTGACAATTATTCATCTTCCTGATTAGTTTCGTTTAGTAATAACCCTGAATGACATGCTGTAGTTCGTATATTTGGAGAGTATATGTAATCTAGTTTAATAAATAACACAAGTTTCTTCACGTGATTGGTTTCGTTTAGTAATAATACCTTAGAGCTCATATTTCTCTAACACATTCAAATCACCACACACTATTTTCACGCACCCTTTACTGATGTTGCCGTGAAGTGACTAATGCTGCTGTGTTTGTTGCTATTTTTTTATGTATGAAGGGAGAACCGGCGAAGAGCAACAAAAACTTAAAAAAAGGCTCATTCAGTCCCCAGTCCACATGCATATCCGAATGGGTTAGCCAAAATAATATATAATAAACACCTCGATATGTAATGCTAACTTTGAGAAATATACTGCCAATACCTAACCACTGACATGATAAAATAAGAAAAAAAACAAAACAATCACAATAATTACACACATTACGAAAACACCCTTGCAAAATTCTTAACAACTTTCGCTAAAGCGTGTTAAAAATCAGTGAATTAAGAAGCTGAAGTGTTTATGAAGGCCAGCTAAGGTTAATATATGATCCATCCTACGCTGTGCCTCTCCGCGCCTCTTCCCCTCCCTCGCCCCAACACACAGAATAAAGGAGGAGTCTTAGTTTTTATATATGTTGCCATTACTAAAGCCTAACAAACTGCCAAGTCGATATAACGGTGTTCAATATATAACACAATGCAATATACGAGACTATAATAACATGGTCCTGCTCCTCTTCATTCACCTCCTCCTCTTCCTCCTCTTCCTCCTCTCATCCCCCTCTCATCCTCCTCTAAGCGGACCAAGAAGAGGGAAGGATAATAGCAGACTTGCAGATACGGAAGGAGGGAGAGGACATGAGAATTAGGAGGAGGAGGAGGAGGAGGAGGAGGAGGAGGAGGAGGAGGAGGAGGAGGAGGAGGAGGAGGAGGATCAGAACAAGGAAGAGGAACAGGAAGAGGAAAAGGAAGAGGACGAAGAAGAAGAGGAGGAAGAGGAAGAGGAGGAGGAGGAGGAGGAGGAGGAGGAGGATGAGGAGGAGGAGGAAGAGGAGGAGGAGGAAGAGGAGGAGGAGGACGAGGAGGAAGAAGAGGAAATAGTCAGACAATATTATTGAACACTGTTCTCAAAATCTAATTTCATATTAGACTCTTTCCCTCCTGCTACCTCTCTCTCTCTCTCTCTCTCTCTCTCTCTCTCTCTCTCTCTCTCTCTCTCTAGTCTAGACACACGCACACGCACGGACACACACACACACACACACACACACACACACACACACACACACACACACACACACACACACACACACACACACACACACACGTTTAGTATATTGTTGTCCTCTTCGTTTTAGTTTATCAGTATTAGTTTTTTTTTGTTGCTTTTCTTTCCCTATTTACAGGTCACGTTAGTGCGGACAATGGTGCGCGTCCTTGTTTGTCACGGAAGGGGAAAAAAATCAATGGGAAAACCGAACCCCGGAATTTATTTGTTCACTGATTGCATATTGGTGGCTCGAGTGATCACATTAGTACCTGAGGGTGTGCAGATATACTGGACAGACACACACACACACACACACACACACACACACACACTCTCTCTCTCTCTCTCTCTCTCTCTCTCTTTGTGTTTTTTTCATTAAGGTAAAATGCAGCTTCTCCGAAAGACACTCGAGTAATTGATAAAGTTCCCGAGACATTTATGATTGTTAACGAACCAAGTAACTTTTCTTTAACAAGTCCCCGCCGCCAAAAATACAAAGAAAATACCTTGGAACTTCAGTAAAAGTGCCGCCGGATTCCGTTAATTTTTACAAGTGTATGTTTCTCGCCTCTGACCTTATTGGAATGTAAAGCAAAAACCGAGGAAGATCTGCAAGGAAGTCTCAAGACCTCTACCTCCACCCTAAGGGAAAAAATAAAGTGTTAGCGCAGTGTTGAAAAATTCCATCCACTCTTTCGTTTTTTTTTTTTTTATAGATACAAGAACAAAGTTAGTCCAATAAACAAGGTAACTTTTCTTTCTGGTCTTACTTTTGTAGTTTCTTTTTTTTGTGGGAATAATCATAAATGGATTATCTTTATACATTTTCTACCCTTGTCTTGTTTCAGTGGTTCATAATGAAGGACTAGTTTGGGAAAATAGCTTAGGGTTATATACGAAGATGTCTTTGCTGCAATAGGTACAAGAGAGAAGGGCAGAATAGAGAACAAAGCCAAGTGGTGCTTTGTATTGGGTATTTCACTGCATTCTTCCTGATCAGGATGCATTCGACAGTAAACAGGCTATATTTTTGTGGCGGAATATTCTTGTTATCTCTCTCTCTCTCTCTCTCTCTCTCTCTCTCTCTCTCTCTCTCTCTCTCTCTCTCTCTCTCTCTCTCTCTCTCTCTCTCTCTCTCTCTCTCTCTCACACACACACACACACACACACACACACACACACACACACACACACACACACACATCAGCGAAAAGTGCAAACATCTCAGAGGAAGCATCAGTACATCCCCCCCAGCAAGAAGCTCGAGACCATTGATCCTTTGAGCCTCTGTTAGCGTGACCCTCAGTGGTCGTCTGCGCCTTCCTCAGACTGCACGGACCCACACCAACACCAGACAATTAGTCAAGAGAAGAAGAAATTAAATTAATCATATACAGAGACTGAAATAACTTATGCAGGACTAGACAGATTTGGACAAATATAAAAAAAGAACGATTAAAATTAAACGAATGAGTGCACTCTATATAGTTTTTGGTCTTTATTTTTTTTCGTATGTCAGGCAGGAGTTTGTCTCTTCATTCCCTCGCTCCATTTTTTTCCCTCCCCTGCTCACTGTCTATTGCAGTACAAAAGTTATACCAAATATTTTTATCTCTCCATGACTTTTCCCTCTTTATCTTGCTCCATAACACAGAGGCAGGCGCCAAACTAACCACACAATTCATTCATACTTTTTTTCCTTTCATCTCATATCCAAGCATCCCTCCTTTTATCATTCACCCTTCCTTCCTCTCACCCTTGGCTCCTCCTCTCATCCTTTGCTCTTTCTCTTACCGTCATTTTTTTTCCTCATTTATTTTTCTTCTCCATTCACTCTCATCATCTATTTTCCCTTCCTTCTCATTCACATCCACTCGTCTTCTCCATTTACTTGTGTCCTCATCCTTCATTTTCTTAACATATTCTCTTTTACGTTCCTTCCTCTTTGCTCATCTTCATGTATTTTCCTCCTCCTCTTTCACCTCTATTCTTCTTCTTACCATGTACATTTGAATTTTTTCCTCCATTTTACTCATTATCATATATTTCATCATTATTTATTCTTCCCGTTTTCCTCTAATCCCCTTGTCATTTACCCTGCCTTTTACTCTCCTTTCTTCTCTTCATCCTCTATTTTCCTTTATTATATATATTCTCTTCTTTTTACCCTCCTTCCTCCGCATTCTCATTCACTCTCCTTCATTTATTCCCCCTTACTTCCTCTCACTCATTATCAGTCATCCTTTCATCCTCCTCTCTTCTTCTCTTCTCTCCTCTCCTTTCGTTTCCTGTCCCTCATGGTAGTTCATTCTCCTCCCTTCTTCATGGTCCACTACGCCTTTCTATCATACCACTACTGTTTCTTGGTACGGTTTGAGTCCTTTAAGAAGACATGAAACACACTACGAGGTTGCTTTATCGTCACTTTGCCAACCCATGTCTGTGTCTGTGGGGTCGTCATCAGGTCACTGCTTGTAGTGAAGCTGCCTGACGCCTGACCTGCTCTCCAAAACGTAGATTTAAAGTTAGAGCGGTAGGTGAATAAAATAGAGCTTGAAAAGGTAATTGGATATGGATAGAGATAAGTGGGAGTAAGTTGGTTAATAAATAAGTTACAGAGTCTTTCTCGTTACATCAATTATGGTGTTCTTGTGTTCGCAGGTATTACATTTGCTGTTCACACGCGGTAGAAGGTAGCGTTTATACCAGGAATTTTGCAGTTGAGGTTCGCTGTGTGTCAGGAGATTAAGTTTGGTAACATCATTCCGTGTTTTCATCCCCTTGTCAGGCGGTGGGTCACTCCTCTTTCGTTTCCTGCTCTCGTATCTTGCAGAATTTATGTTGTTCAGGAAATTTGCTTTTCCACTGACGCTCGCTGATTACTTTTTTCCTTTCGTTCGAGTTATTGCAGTTTTCTTGTATTTTATTTAAGCTTACTTATTTCTTGTCGTGCGAAATTGGTCGATTACTCCTTTGCTTTTTTGAGTTTCATTGTCAAATAAGCAACACGCATTGTCCACCCATCCATTGCTTTATCCATACATGCATATTTCTATTCATACTATCTTTACATGCATCAATATATCCACCTGTCTATTGTTCTATCCATAAAAACACCTCTCTATCTCCACATCCTTTCCTCAATCCATACAAACATCAATCTATCTATACATGCATTCCTCCACCAATGCATGTATCGCTGTGATCCGTGCCGTGTGTCGCTGAACGTGGTCATAGCTACGCCAAAAGTGAGCGGTGTGTGTCTGCAATTACAGTTGTGGTGGGACAGTTAATGATGTATTTCGCGAGTCGATAGTACGCACATACATGAATTTCAAATTTCATGAGCCACTGCTGCCTCGATCACCAGTCATTTGCAAGGCTGCCGCTCAATCACGCCCCAGCCGGCATATCATTACGCTTTTGATCAGTAGCTGTGGCTCATTGCTGGCGCCACGCTTCTGTATTAGTCATATCTCAAGTACATACGTAGCTATTAACACCTTTCCTCTTTATATACCTACAAAGCCCACACATATAATTGTTGAGTCTACGTAACAATAACTGAAGTACATGGCTCTTCATTTCATTGTGGTCTTTATATGTACTTAATACGTCGCCATATTTGTTAAATCTATCTAGAAATATGATAAGTTAGGTAGATACAGTTACCATCTCCACAATCCTTTGTCTTCCATTATTCCCTTCACTTCTATTAATCCATTCACTTCTCTTACCCACCTTCCCAAACCTGCCTGACATACTGAGCCTCCCAACACTTCCTCACCCTTCTTCACCCATTCATAGCTTCCACATCCCGTGCTGACTTTCTCCAAATAGTCTATCACCATCCTAACCCCCACCGGATACTCTCAAGCATATCTTTACCCTCCCCAAATCTTTCCAGTCTACGCAATTATGTAATACAAGCTACATCTGTGTGTGCATTCTAGTTAATGCATGTAAAATCTTGATCCTCTGATTTCCAATAATTTTCCGTGATTCACCTGCAGTTTAGTATAAGAAAGAGGTTGTGGGAATCTTTTAGTCACCCAAAACAATGATAATGGAAAGTTTTGTATGAAATTATAGAAGAGAAACACACAGAACAAGGGCAACAAGCGAAAACACATATCTTCCCCTATGCTAACAATGTAATAATACAAGTAATTATAATGAGAACTGTAAGCAGCAAAGGGCATTTCTTTAACTTGTCTTTCTAGGGATCACGTCAGTTTGGGACGGAAATTAAAAGAGATACACACACACACACACACACACACACACACACACACACACACACTCACTCTTACACTTACACTCACTCACTCTCTCTCTCTCTCTCTCTCTCTCTCTCTCTCTCTCTCTCTCTCTCTCTCTTCCTCCTCCTCCACACTCCTTTCCCTGCCCACTTTCCTCCTCTCTTCTTTGCTTCTTTCGTTGGTTCATTCCTCCCCCAAACACTGGAACCTTATTGAGCATTAAAAAATAAACACATCAATAGCATGGAAAGAAGCACAGGAGAGGAGGAGAATTGAGGACACAGGAGGAAGGGGAGGAGGGCAGAGAATAAAGAATAAGGTGGAATGAGGAAGGGGGGAAGAGAGGAGAGATATAAAAAAAAAGAATGAAGTGGGGGAGAGTTTGGTGGAATTAAGTTATAGAGCGTACGGATAAATGGAAAGAGGAAGGGGATGAGGGGGAGGAGGAAAAGAGGAAAAATAGAGGAAAGTAGAATAAATGGAAGTAAGGGTGAGGGGTGAGAGAGAGAGAGAGAGAGAGAGAGAGAGAGAGAGAGAGAGAGAGAGAGAGAGAGAGAGAGAGAGAGAGAGAGAGAGAGAGAGAGAGAGAGAGAGAGAGAGAGAGAGAGAGAGAGAGAGAGAGAGAGAGAGAGAGAGAGAGAGAGAGAGAGAGAGAGAGAGAGAGAGAGAGAGAGAGAGAGAGAGAGAGAGAGAGAGAGAGAGAGAGAGAGAGAGAGAGTGTGTGTGTGTCAGCTAGTGATGGGAAAAAGAGGCCGTTTGTTTTCGAAAAAAATGCATGTTTTATTTTTTTATTATTGATATTATTATTGTTATTGTTACTATTGTCATTATCATTACTATTCTAATTATCGTTATTATTATTATTATTATCATTATAATTATTATTATTATTATTATTATTATTATTATTATTATTATTATTATTATTATTATCATTATTATTATTGTTATCATTATTATCATCATTATTATCATCATCATCACGAGCTATGCCTTTAGGTAACATTTAACTCCCACGGGTAACACACACACACGCAAACACACACACACACCGCGTAGTGTAATGGTTAGCACGCTCGACTCACAATCGAGAGGCCCGGGTTCGAGTCCCGGTAAGCGGCGAGGCAAATGGGCAAGCCTCTTAATGTGTGGCCCCTGTTCACTTAGCAGTAAACAGGAACGGGATGTAACTCGAGGGGTTGTGGCCTCGCTTTCCCGGTGTGTGTTGTGTGTTGATGTGGTCTCAGTCCTACCCGAAGATCGGTCTATGAGCTCTGAGCTCGCTCCGTAATGGGGAAGACTGGCTGGGTAAACAGCAGGCGACCGAGGAGGTGAATTACACACACACACACACACACACACACACACACACACACACACACACACACACACACACACACACACACACACACCCGGCCGGGTGGAGATATTTGGGTGTGTCTTCTTTCACGTGTAGCCCCTGTTCACCTAGCAGTGAGTAGGTACGGGATGTAAATCGAGGAGTTGTGACCTTGTTGTCCCGGTGTGTGGTGTGTGCCTGGTCTCAGGCCTATCCGAAGATCGGAAATAATGAGCTCTGAGCTCGCTCCGTCAGAGACTGCAGCAGATCAAACAGTGAAACACACACACACACACACACACGGGTATCACATCACACGGTGACATGAAAGCAATTGACCTGAACTTTTCAAATGAGGAATTATTTTGTTCACTTGCGGCGTCAAAGATTTTAATATGCAACGAGTTATTCACATATTATTTATTGTGGTAAATACGCTCAGTGTTTTCTTTTATACTGATATTCAAGCTTTGACACGAAATAACCATTATCTAAACAAACAGGAAACAAGCTTTATTGTTATAAACATTGGATTTTTTAATTTATTTTTTCCCATAGTTGGTGTCCGTGTTGTAATGCCCTTTGTAGTGTTGTTATTGTTGTTCCTCTTGTCATTGTCATTTGTTACTATTTCAGTGGCATTGGTGATAAGATAATGGAAATGATAATGAAATACCAATGAAATATTTTATCATTATTATTATTGTTGTAGTAGTTATTGTTATGGTTCTTATTGTTGTTACTGTAATAATTTTCATTATTATTATCATTATCATTATCATTATCGTTATTATTATTATGATTACTAGTATTATCATTATTACTACCAATATAATCATTATTATTATCACCATTGTTATTATTATGATCATTGTTGTTGCATAGTAGTAGTAGTAGTAGTAGTAGTAGTAGTAGTAGTAGTAGTAGTAGTAGTAGTAGACGTAGTAGTAGTTGTAGTTGTTGTTGTTGATGTATTATTAGTAGTACAAGCAATTGCATTATTAGTAGAAGACGAAGTAGTCGTAGTTTTAACACCCTTGATGTATGATCATCATCGTCATAATAAATATCACCTATAAGCAAATTGATAGCTGTACACGCGCTCACTTACAAACACACACACACACACACACACACACATGGAGCCCCTCTGATCAATGTTGGGATGACGGAAATGACAGTCAGATATTAGCCCATCAGCGTTCCCATGCATGTGTAATCTGCCTTCATTTGTTTCCAAGAGCGCCTCCCAAAATGCCATACTCGCCCATTCTTGCTGCACGGGCAACACTTAACGCTAATTGCTCTAATCGCTCTCGCCTAACAAACTAATTTCTAGACGGCTACACGTTTTCTGCAAGCCAGGTATGGTGGTGAGTGTTCGGGTAGGGAAACGGGTGTGTGTGTGTGTGTGTGTGTGTGTGTGTGTGTGTGTGTGTTGTGTGTGTGTGTGTCTGGGTGGGTGAGTGTATCGCAGTACTCCCTGAAGAACACATAAACTAAGATTAATGAGGGTTAGCTAATGAGAAAAATAAAGTGCAAACAATTGAAATAATATACAAGTGAACGAAATAATTTCTTTCAACGCGTCCTCCCTGTGATCCAGCACCTCGTTATTTTGACAGGAAACTTTTTATTGTATGGTCTGGTATAAAAGTATTGCAAATGACACGTGTGTGCTCGACACTGTGATGCGTTATGACAGAAAAGGCAACTCTCTCTCAATCAGTGCAATCACATCCAACAGGGAAAGACTGACAAAGGACAGAGAATAGAGTGAGAGTAGAGTAAACAGAATAGTATGATGGACGTGTGAAAGTAAAACATATAAAAAGATAAAATTGTTTAACCTCCTACAAAAAAAAAAAAAAAAAAAAAATCCAGCACTTGGAAAACTGGAAAAAAAACTATAAAGAATAAAGTGAAGTTAAGTCAGCAACTATGACAGAATATGTTGGGATGTATAATAAAGTTAAGTATAATATATAAAGCCGAAATGTTCAGCGTGTTCTACAAAACTAAATTTGCTTACACATACTAGACGTGACATAAGAGATTGATGGAAAAAATGACTCAATTCATCAGCATTTGATTAATAACTCAATGTATTTATTTCCTTACAGCTGTTATAACTCATTCTGAACCGATCAATCAGTCAATCGGGAAGTCAATCAGTCAGTTAGCTGATTAATCAATTAATCACTCATTCAATAAATCAGTCAGTCAGTCAACCAGCCAGTGAGTCAGTCAAGCCTTCTCTTATCCATGCGGAGAGGGAAGCCGATGACTTAGCATTCATGAATTCAGGGTGAGTGACAGACACGCCAGGACTGATGAGCTCCTCTCTACTATAGTCCCTTTGATTAATTACCAGACACAGATAGTTCCACTCCAAGCAACCGTCATCTACCATTCTCTCTCTCTCTCTCTCTCTCTCTCTCTCTCTCTCTCTCTCTCTCTCTCTCTCTCTCTCTCTCTCTCTCTCTCTCTCTCTCTCTCTCTCTCTCTCTCTCTCTCTCTCTCTCTCTCTTTCTCTCTCTCCCTCTCTCTCTCTTTCTCGTGCCAATCGACCACTCTCCCATCTTTTCTCACATTTTCCTCCACTGTAAACTATTAAAAGAGAGTACACAAGTATCATGTCAAGCCTTTATTTACGTAAAACTATTACGAAAGCCAATAATACGCACTAATATCAACTCCAACTCACATTTTCATCACGTGTTCTGCAGCTAACTATTACAAAAGTATCACTAGTATCGACTTAGTAATATTTTCTTAACACTCGCACGGGTGACTGTTACAAAAGAAGCACGAAATGTCTTCTCAAATAATTACTTTCTTAACATCCTCCTCCAGTAATTATATGAAAAGCTTTCATCAGCATTAACCCAATCTGCATTTTCATCACGCCTTGCACGGGTGACTAATTCAAAGTAGTTCACTATTTACTCAATGCTCGAATCCTGACATGATTTTCTAAACATCGCTCTTCAGACGTGTGTAAATCCTGTGGTGATATCATGAACGAGGAGAGAGAGATAGAGATAGATGGATAGATAGATAGATAGATAGATAGATAGATAGATAGATAGAGAGAGAGAGAGAGAGAGAGAGAGAGAGAGAGAGAGAGAGAGAGAGAGAGAGAGAGAGAGAGAGAGAGAGAGAGAGAGAGAGAGAGAGAGAGAGAGAGAGAATAACGGTGCGGTGTTTGTAACGTTGGTGATCATAAAAAAAATGTATTGTTATGGATGTTGCCTAAAGACGAGGGTGTGATGATGGCAGGATCGATGCTGCAATCAGTGTGTGTGTGTGTGTGTGTGTGTGTGTGTGTGTGTGTGTGTGTGTGTGTGTGTGTGTGTGTGTGTGTGTGTGTGTGTGTGTGTGTATCAGCAAACACTATTAGCTAAACTCCTATGATACTTCTTTCCTCTCAATATTTATATACTTTTTCTATACATATATTTTCTTTACATTATTCAGCCATTTGCTTTCTCATTCATAAAAATAAAACTACATACATACATGCAAACATACATATAAACATGCATACATACATTCAAACATACACAATACAACAGATAAAATAGAAATGCTAGAAATGAAAAAGTGCAGCCTTCGTAGCTTTTTTATTTTTCTATGATTTTTTAACCTATACCAACTTTCTTCCTGTTATCTAGTCATTCTTTGCCATCTTCGTGAAAAAAGCCGTATATAAATTCATTAACAAAAATAAATCACTAGAAAAGGAAAGAAAAATATATACGAAACTTTCTTTATTGATCTCTTTCTGCCGCTTTTCTCATTACCAATTCTTTCGCAGGTCTCTGCAAGCCTTCCTCACAAAATTCTCCTCTCCATCTCTCCTCTATTCGAATCTCCGACCCTCAAGTTCCCTACTAAACAATCCTTCTATCTCTTTCTTGGCTCCTCTCGTCTCCTTCAAGCTACGTTAATTTTCAGCACTCTTTACCCACATACGGCTGTTGTTTTCGTAAGATAAAGCCTCATCATCTCATTCTCTTTTCCTATATCTTTTAAGCACGTTTCTTTGTTGATATCTTTTCTTATTTGTTATTTTCCTTTAATTTATAAAAGCGAGCTAAGGAAACAAAAGGGCCTAACGTTTGCGTACGTATTCTTCTTCGACATGAAAATTGATGTATATAATTGATTCTTAAGTGTTTTCCAACTTAAAATGAAAGATGAAAGACAGGAATCAAAAAGGATCACTCAGAGGACGAAATTTTAGCTTTATTATCTGAATTTATATGTGGAATTTCCCAACTTTCTCTCTCTCTTTCTCTCTCTCTCTCTCTCTCTCTCTCTCTCTCTCTCTCTCTCTCTCTCTCTGCTTCATGTCCTCTCCATTCCTCGTTTTGTCGCTCCCTCTCTTCCTTCTTTCTGTCACTCACACACGTCCTCCAATTTTAAGCTACGAACTATTCTTTTTATTTCGACAGGATCTCTCTCTCTCTCTCTCTCTCTCTCTCTCTCTCTCTCTCTCTCTCTCTCTCTCTCTCTCTCTCTCTCTCTGGGAGTAAAACGTATTTCTTTCTATAATTCCCAAGACATACTTCAGACATGAGGTTCAGATCTTCGTACCCAACTGACTTATAATGTCTTGGCGGTGTCAGATTAATACCTTTTTGCCACAAGATTCCTCGAATACCACTGCCAGTTTCTTTTTTTTTGTCTTTTTTTATTGCTCTGCGTAACTTTATCTTAGTTTTTTATACTGGCTATATTGTTGCACTGAATGATCTACGTTTTCTTGCACC
This sequence comes from Portunus trituberculatus, assembly GCF_017591435.1. Classification (NCBI taxonomy): domain Eukaryota; kingdom Metazoa; phylum Arthropoda; class Malacostraca; order Decapoda; family Portunidae; genus Portunus; species Portunus trituberculatus. The sequence continues at coordinate 13,575,969 of NC_059301.1, forward strand.
TAAGTATCAATACTTTTTATATAACAGGGAAATTTTGACTGGAGAAACAAAATTAACGCCGTTGTAGATGCCAAATCCAGAGAAGTGTAGTAAAAAAGATTATCTAAATTCTGAAACCTCTATCTTAAAAAGCTAAGGACAAAGGTAGGAGTAAAAACAGAAACATACAGGCAATTCCAGAGTTTATCAGTGAAAGAGATGAACGACTGAAAAAAAACAGTTAACTCTTGCATTACGGTAGTGAATAGAATAGGAGTGAAAGGAATTAGAATATCTTGTTCAGCGAGCGGGAGGATGCTTATACAGTTAGTGAAATCAGATGAGCAGTTACCGTAAGAATAGCCATTGGAGATTGCAAGAGGGACAACTTGGAACACTGGGAGGAGTCATCTCTCTCTCCTCTCACCAAGAGTAAATAATGCGTTATTTCTTTCACACGTTGCTTCACTCATCGCTTCGTCTTATTCATATTATAACGGAAGGTTTACTGCTTTGCTTGCTGAGCCATTTGACGCCATTTTTCTTGGTTACTTTTTCCTCTTCCCGTTCTTTGTTCTTATCACTTACTTTTCATCACTTCATCTCTCTCTCTCTCTCTCTCTCTCTCTCTCTCTCTCTCTCTCTCTCTCTCTCTCTCTCTCTCTCTCTCTCTCTCTCTCTCTCTCTCTCTCACTCTCTCATTATTATATAATGTACTGCACCATCGTCCCATCCTCTCGTCATGTCATTCATATCGTGATTTCTTACCTCACAAACACACGAGAGAAAAATCTTGCAGACAAAATGAAGCTGAAAAGGTTTCCCTTTTTTCTGCCTGTCTGCCTGTCTGTCTGTTTCTCTCTACGCCAAAGTTCCGACTTGAAAAATAAAGGGAAAATAAGAGAATATCGTTTTTGGCCACGAAACTTCTATTGACATCTGAGAGAAGTTTCGGGAGAGGGAAGGAGAAGAGTGTAGGATGAGAAGAGAGAAAAGGAGAGAGGAATGAAAGACGGAATTAAACGATGGACATGCAGTAGATGAAATGCAGAGAGAGAGAGAGAGAGAGAGAGAGAGAGAGAGAGAGAGAGAGAGAGAGAGAGAGAGAGAGAGAGAGAGAGAGAGAGAGAGAGAGAGAGAGAGAGAGAGAGAGAGAGAGAGAGAGAGAGAGAGAGAGAGAGAGAGAGAGAGAGAGAGAGAGAGAGAGAGAGAGAACGAAGAGAGACCATAAAGAAAGAGAATATTGGTACAAAAGACGGTACAAAAAACGATGATGGAAGAAGAAAGAGAAATATAAAATGTGAAA
>NC_059301.1:13587253-13622253 GCF_017591435.1 Portunus trituberculatus
GGCTTGCAGCATCGATGGAGATTCGCCATGCGCACCATCCCAGGCATCAGCCCTCTCCTTGCACCACTGGAGGTCTCGATAAGGAACACCTTCATCCCAGCGTTACTGAGATCCCACACCATCGGAGATGGGGAGAGGGCGCTGCTCGAACTTCCACCAAGACTGGGCGGGATGGGAATCACCTCCCCTAAGAAGTTAGCGACTGTGGAGAACCTCAACTCCCTCAAGCTCACCAGGTCCCTCACAGAGAAGATCATTGCTCAGGACGCACATGGTGAAATAGCCCAAAGTGCAGTCACTGAGCAAAGACGAATTATATCTAGAGACAGGCAACAACATCAACGAAACTGTCTCGAAGACCTGATAAACATCCTGCCTGCAACCACAGTGAGAAAAATCCTCACTGCACAGGAAACGGGGGCCTCTAACTGGCTAACGTCACTGCCCATCGGAGCGAAGGGCTTCAGCCTCAACAAACAAGAATTTGTCGACCTGTGTGTGTAGTTCCCCCAATGACGTCAACCACACCATGACGTGCAAAAAGGGGGGATTCGTATGTATCAGGCACGATGAGGTGAGAGATCTGACCGCCAGCATGCTCAGGGAGGTGTGCCACGATGTCTCCACTGAACCGACCCTCCTACCGCTAGACGGCGAGCACCTGCGCTACAGAACAGCCAACACCACCAACGAGGCTCGAGTCGACGTCAGCGCACGAGGGTTCTGGACAAGGGGACAGAAAGCATTCATGGACATACGGATCTTTGACCCGATGGCCGCCTGTCACCACGAACTCTCCTGGAGGCCGCCCACCGCAAGAATGAGCAGGAGAAGATCCGAGCGTATGGGAGAGAATCCAACACGTTGACCAGGGCAGCTTCACACCTCTGGTCTTCACCACATCTGGCGGGATGGGCTCCAAGGCTCAGTGCTTCTACTCAAGACTAGCCGACCTAATGGCAGAAAAGAAGCACCAGCCAAGGAGCCATGTCGTCGCATGGATGAGGTGCCGTCTTTCATTCTCCTCCTCAGATCAGCCCTCCTGTGTCTCAGGGGGACAAGGCATTCCACTCCCATAGCTGCAGATTTAAGTGGCCTTGACTGCGAGGCTACAGTGGTGGAGAGTGGCATAAGAGTAGATAGAGTAGAGGTAGAGTGAATTTATAGCTAACAACTAATGTTTATATTATAGAGTATTAAATATGGTTGGATGCCACAGTCATTAGCGAGAGTTGGGGCTAATGACCTCCAAGTAGTGGAGCTCCTAATTGACACATCAACAAACATGGGGTGGAGGTATTTTTAAGTAGTATATATTAGTAGTAGTGACAGTAGTTGTAACAGTAGAAGTGGTAGTATTTGTAAAAGTAGTAGTGGTAGTAGTTGTAACAGTAGAAGTGGTAGCAGTTGTAACAGTAGTAGTGGTAACAGTTGTAACAGTAGTAGTGGTACTAGTTGTAACAGTAGTAGTGGTAGTACTAGTAACAGCGGTGGTGGTAGTAGTAGTAGTAGTAGTAGTAGTAGTAGTAGTGGTACTAGTAGTAGTAGTAGTAATAGTACTAGTAGTAGTAGTAGTAGTAGTAGTAGTAGTAGTAGTAGTAGTAGTAGTAGTAGTAGCAGCAGCAGTAGTAGCAGCAGCAGCAGTAGTAGTAGGATTAACAACAGAAAATAACTTTCTAATTATTACAATCCTCCTCCTTCTACTCCTCCATTCCTCCTCCTCTTCTTCTATTTCTTGTTTCTTCTTTTCCTGCTCCTTCTCCCATGAAATCTCACAATATACAAAAATGATAGAAATAATATTTCACTGAAAGGTCTACTGTGTGTGTGTGTGTGTGTGTGTGTGTGTGTGTGTGTGTGTGTGTGTGTGTGTGTGTGTGTGTGTGTGTGTGTGTGTGTGGTCTTGCGCTTGCTCGCATTTATTGAATTCATAGTTCGTAATTCCATCGCCAATGTTGTGATTATCGCTTTCCAATTTCCTAACTCATTTCAAGTCCTCTCCCTCCTCCTCCTCCTCCTCCTACTCTTCCTCTTTCTTTTGTTGCCTATTGTTTCGCAGCTCCACACCTTCCTGAATCTCGTGGCTTCCTTTTAATTCAGTAGAAAAAATAAATAAATGTGTACCGTCTACGTCATAAACGCGATGAAAAAACTCAGGAATAAAACAGTTTCCTGCAACGACATCCACAGCAAGATGACCATTTTCTATGAAGCATTCCATGATCACCAGAGAAAACGGAATCACAAAATGGGAAGCTTGTGTTTTTTTCCCTTTGGTATAATGATCTCGTCAGAATATGGAGAGTTGAGTCTGTTGCATAAAGTTGGTTATGAATTAAACCATAGATAATGAGATAATAATGACTGCAGGTGTTTCAATAGTCAGCACAAATCTGAAGACTCAAGGGTTAGAGATTGAATGAGCAGTAATGCACATTAAGAGAAGACCAGATAAGAGGGAGCGCAGAGGGACTCGCTGTAAAAATAAGACCGAAAGAGGGAAGGTACAAGAGTTTGTGACCTACCCCGTTTTCCAAGTCTCTCTCTCTCTCTCTCTCTCTCACACACACACACACACACACACACACACACACACACACACACACACACACACACACACACACACACACACACACACACACACACACACACACACACACACACACACACACACACACACACACACACACACACACACACACACACACACACACACACACACATGATGTTATTACTGTAGAAATGAAAATGAATATGAAAATGAGAGAGGCGAAAGCGCTCCGTGTCACTAATGAACCATTTACGAAAACAGTTTTATTTATGCCATTGATTTTTTTTAATACAAGTTCATCACGAAGCGCTAAACGAAGAACGCTTGATACTGATAAGTCTATTACAAAGGAGTTTTGGAGACACCCTTAATTAATACTTCTTTGCTTTCTTTTGTTTTTCTTCTTTAATCTTTAATGTGGCAGCTAGCTGTCCTTGTCGACTCTGACAACAACATACATTGTTGCTTCTTTAAAAATTACTTACACATTTTTGCTTTCTGTGTGGGAGGAAAGGAAATGTTTGTATGTGGACTTGAACGCTTCTCAGAGACAGTTGTAATTTAAACGTCTGTTGTTTGATGCTATCAATGTCACAGAAGTAAGCGATCATAAAGAATCATATTCGGTATAAGGAAACTATCGTTACTTTCCTTTATCCCTGATATTTCTATTTTACTGATTTTATGCATTTTCGATTCTTGCAAGTGATTGTTAAAAACAGTCTCGCGTAAAAGTACCAAAAGTGCGCTATAAACAAACTACCATTATTTTCCTTTACCTCGTTTTTCTGCCTTGTTTGTGTAGTCCGTCGCCTCATTTTTTCAAGCCTTTGTGTTTTACATTTTTCCCGTTCCTTCAATGTCTTCACGGAATGCATAATGAGACTTCCAAACAAGTCTGTCTGTGCAGCAGATACCAACACACCGAACATTGAGTGGCCGAGGAAGCAAACATTTACAAGCAAACTCAGAACTTGGAAAAAAATAAGAAAAACATCTTTATACTTGCGTTCGGTTTGATGACTGCGGCGTCGGACTTGCCTGAAATTTGAAAATACTTATAGGAAATACATACATAATTTTTATCATCTTAGATTACTCTAGGTTCGGTTATATTAGTAAAACCACATCCATTGTTTTCGCACTTAAAGGTGAATCATGGGTAGCATTCTCTCTCTCTCTCTCTCTCTCTCTCTCTCTCTCTCTCTCTCTCTCTCTCTCTCTCTCTCTCTCTCTCTTCTCAATTCTCTCAATTCTGTGGGTGTGAGGCGTGCAGACTAAAAGAGGAGATAAAAGTAAGACAAAGGACGTGTTGGAGGCGAGTGCTGGCCGAGATAACACTTGTGGCAGGAAAGAGTAAATGGAAGGAATGCTGAAGTGTTTTAATGTTGCGTAAATTCTAATAATTGTAAAAAAAATAGTGCATTCTATATGTACCACGTACACATAAAAGATTACACTTTCAGATAAATAAAATAATCAATGAAACAGTATAATTTCGAGCACAGCCAAACAATTTAAAAACACGCAAAAATTTAGAGCAACACAAATCATTAAAAATCAAGTATTTTTTGTACTTCGGCATTTATGATCATGCAAGTTGCGAGTCAATAAAACAAAGCAGAACATGAGAGAGGACAGAATCAGCTCATGTTTACAAAATATATCTATAAAAAAAAACAAATAATTGAATGAATAAAACACACACACACACACACACACACACACACACACACACACACACACACACACACACACACACACACACACACACACACAGACAACAACCGGCGAAGTGACAGGGGAGAATGTAACCACTGTGTGTGTGTGTGTGTGTGTGTGTGTGTGTGTGTGTGTGTTTTGATGTCTGTGGAACATGTAGGAATCAGTGAATCGTTGGGACTAAAATACTTCCAGGAAAACTTTTCTTTCTGTCCAACGTGAAAATGATGAAAGGAAAGGATGGAAGCTGAGTGAGTGAGGTAAACGAAGATTGGCGGAGGAGATTAGATGTTTTACCGGGAAATGAACACGTGTGTGTGTGTGTGTGTGTGTGTGTGTGTGTGTGTGTGTGTGTGTGTGTGTGTGTGTGTGTGTGTGTGTGTGTGTAGCATGTAGGAATCAATGAGTACATGTCTCCTTTTCTTTCTTCTCCTTCTCTTCCTCCTCCTCCTCCTCCTCCTACTCCTCCTCCTCCTCCTCCTCCTTTTCCTCTTCCTCTTCCTTCTCCTCCTCCTCCTCCTCCTCCTCCTCCTCCTCCTCCTCCTCCTCCTCCTCCTCCTCCTCCTCCTCCTCCTTCTCCTTCTCCTCCTCCTCCTCCTCCTCCTCCTCCTCCTCTTTTCCTTTTCCTAAGCCTATGTGGTAATTAATGCAAACTCACATTCGCGGCACATCCTCCGTCATCATTCGTTGTCTCGTCCATCACAGCGATCGCCACTTCTCTGTGGGAGATGGAAGGTATTACAAGATTTGAATATTCGTGAATATATCACAAGAAGAGATGGTAGTTGTAGTAATAGTATAATCAATAGTAGTAGTAGTAGTAATAGTAGTAGTAGTAGTAGTAGTAGTAGTAGTAGTAGTGGTATTATTATTATTATTATTATTATTATTATTATTATTATTATCATTATTATTATTATTATTATTATTATTATTACTAGTAGTAGTAGCAGTAGTAGTAGTAGTAGTAGTAGTAGTAGTAGTAGTAGTAGTGGTAGTAGTAGTAGTGTAGTGGTGGTGGTGGTGGTATTGGTAGTGGTGGTGGTGGTGGTGGTGGTGGTAATGGTGGTGGTGATGGAGTGGTGATGGGAGCAGTAGTAGTAGTAGTAGTAGTAGTAGTAGTAGTAATAGTAGTAGTAGTGGTGGTGGTGGTAATGGTTGTGATAATGGTAGTGGTAATGGGAGTAGTAGTAGTAATAGTAGTAGTAGTAGTAGTAGTAGTAGTAACAGTAGTATTCTAATGCATATACTTAATAAATATAATATTGTTACTACTGCTGTTACTAACAGCCTTCATTTTCAAGGGATCGGTAACATTAAAGAAACGAGGAAAAACATACAGACACAGAAACAAACACACACACACACACACACACACACACACACACACACACACACACACACACACACACACACAGGCAGAGAAGACAGCAAGAACCGACAACAAAACACCACGGGGAAATATTCATGGGATGGAGTTGTCAGTTCGGGTACAATTCGAGCCAAGAGTGTTTGGTGGCTACAGTTTGGGTGTGTCTCAGTTTTATGTGGGTTTACTTTCCTTTCCCCCTCTCCCCTCCCTCTCTCTCTCTCTCTCTCTCTCTCTCTCTCTCTCTCTCTCTCTCTCTCTCTCTCTCTCTCTCTCTCTCTCTCTCTCTCTCTCTCTGTCTCTCTCTCTCTCTCTCTCTCTCTCTCTCTCTCTCTCTCTCTCTCTCTCTCTCTCTTTTATTCTCTTTGTTCCATTTCCCTCTTTAAATTATAATCTTTTGTTCTATTTAAGCTTTTTTCATTCATTTTATGCTTCCACTTCCGTCACTGTCCCATCTTTCTTTTCTTCCTTTTCTTACTTACTTTGTTATGCCTTACCATATTTGCATAATATATATTTCTCTTTTCTCACTTTTAATTTGATTTTTCTCTCCATACACACAAAGACACACACACTCTCTCTCTCTCTCTCTCTCTCTCTCTCTCTCTCTCTCTCTCTCTCTCTCACACACACACACACACACACATAAACACACACACACACACACACACACACACACACACACACACACACACACACACACACACACACACACACACACACACACACACACACACACACACACACACACACACACACACACACACACACCTCATTTCTAAGATAAAAGGATATTTACTGTGCGCGTGCGTGCGCGCGTGTGTGTGTGTGTGTGTGTGTGTGTGTGTGTGTGTGTGTGTGTGTGTGTGTGTGTGTTTACGCGCGTTGCGTGCATGCTTCATTTAGAACATACGAGGGTTCTCATATTTACTTTGAAATATGAACACGGAAGATAAATTAAGAAAAGAAATAAAAATATAAAATAAGGCAAAAGAGGATGAGAGAGAGAGAGAGAGAGAGAGAGAGAGAGAGAGAGAGAGAGAGAGAGAGAGAGAGAGAGAGAGAGAGAGAGAGAGAGAGAGAGAGAGAGAGAGAGAGAGAGAGAGAGAGAGAGAGAGAGAGAGAGAGAGAGAGAGAGAGAGAGAGAGAGAGAGACTAAGAAACAGGGAGAAAGAAAATGAAGAAAGAGGAAGCGGTGAGGCACAGCTGAGAGAAGATTGTACCACTAAGATGAAGAGAGATAGCGCGGGTTTAAAGGTGGGAGGGAGCAAATGGATGATAAAGTCACCTGTCTTATGGGACGCTCCCTAAAGATTTTGCTTCCAGCTTCACTGAATCCTCCTCTTCCTCTTCCTTTTCTTTCTTTTACAAATCCTTTTTCCTCTCCTCTCTATTTGAAGTTCAGAGAGAGAGAGAGAGAGAGAGAGAGAGAGAGAGAGAGAGAGAGAGAGAGAGAGAGAGAGAGAGAGAGAGAGAGAGAGAGAGAGAGAGAGAGAGAGAGAGAGAGAGAGAGAGAAAGGGTAAGATGGGAAAAAAATGAAAATCTCTCTTTGTGTTCCTCTTTCCGAAGAAGAAGAAGAAGAAGAAAAAGAAGAAGAAGAAGAAGAAGAAGACGAAGAAGGAAGGAAGGAAGGAGAACGAACATAAATATTTTTTTTCCAATAATAGAATGGTCAATCGTATCATTAAATCAGTAAAAAAAAAAAAAAAAAAAAACTATCCACGAATTATCTAAATGTTGAAAGCACAATAAGACATCACTCTCATCTCCTGTTGCCATCATTATTAAGACGGTACACTTATCTGTAGTAATTGTCTCCACTGAATTGGCTTCTGCATTAATGTTCTTATATTCAGTTTGCTTTTTAGGGTAATAGTATCAGTAAATAATCTCTGTTGCTATTCTGGCGAGACTTGAAATATACCAGCTTGGTCTTTTTGGTCTCAAGTTTTCCACGGCCGTGCTGTAAACTCAGGCTAAGTTAGTAGTAGCCATTTATTCTACGTAGAGCGCACACACACACACACACACACACACACACACACACACACACACACACACACACACACACACACACACACACACACACACACACACACACACACACACACACACACACACACACACACACACACACACACACACACACACACACACACACACACACACACACACTAAGCCATTCTACACAAAATATCTCGCCATACTTTATAATTTGAGACACTTATTTTTGTAGCACAATTATTTGAATAGATAAGTACTAAAAAAAGAGCAAATTATCCCTATATTTTATCTATTTTTGTGTATGTACTTGCAAAGAATAATGTTATTTTTTGCAGCGGTAACATTTAAAAAGAAATTACTGAAGTTTTACATTCATCTAATATAAAAATAGACTGAGATATGCAACACAACCTTATTCACAAGTACACACACATAAAAGGTATGATAAGTTTCTTTACATAATGGGCAGAAGAAACCAAGCATAGATGAACAGTGGTAGTGAAACATGGGAGTAGCAGCCGTAGAGTTTTATCAAGTTCAAATTCACAAAGTACCTTTTCATAGACTTCCTTGATTATCGTTGGTATTTATATCTTCTTTCATTTCCAAGTGATATGTATACGTTTTATACATGTGATACTGCATTTATTTATTTATGTGTCTGTTTGTCTGTCTGTCTGTTTGTCTGGGTATTGTCAGTCAGTCTTTTATTCTCCCTTTAATCAAATTAATTCTTTATAGAAACATTTGATCTCTCTCCGTCTTTCCATCTATCCGTGTCTGTCTGTCTGTCTGTCTGTCTGTCTGTCTCTCTCTCTCTCTCTCTCTCTCTCTCTCTCTCTCTCTCTCTCTCTCTCTCTCTCTCTCTCTCTCTCTCTCTCTCTCTCTCTCTCTCTCTCTCTCTCTCTCTCTCTCTCTCTCTCTCTCTCTCTCTCTCTCTCTCTCTCTCTCTCTCTCTCTCTCTCTCTCATACACACATACGCAAACACACCTCCGCCTTTCTCCTAACACACACACAGCGGGAGCATCACACAGCACACCACCTCCTCACATCCTCCGCCTTTAATGAGTCTCTGAAGCATCAGTCCAACTAAGAGACACTCTGGACTGCTGTCTTCTTCAATTTGCCGGAGATAATCGAACGCAGAGAAGAGAGAGAGAGAGAGAGAGAGAGAGAGAGAGAGAGAGAGAGAGAGAGAGAGAGAGAGAGAGAGAGAGAGAGAGAGAGAGAGAGAGAGAGAGAGAGAGAGAGAGAGAGAGAGAGAGAGAGAGAGAGAGAGAGAGAGAGAGAGAGAGAAGAGATCGATCGCGACCAGTTAACTCAGTAAAGTGAATCGATCTTGAACTCAGTACACATGCTACCTTGATTACAGACTAAATCTATCTTTCTTTGTGTTTGTTTCTCTCTCTCTCTCTCTCTCTCTCTCTCTCTCTCTCTCTCTCTCTCTCTCTCTCTCTCTCTCTCTCTCTCTCTCTCTCTCTCTCTCTCTCTCTCTCTCTCTCTCTCTCTCTCTCTCTCTCTCTCTCTCTCTCTCTCTCTCTCTCTCTCTCTCTCACACACACACACACACACACACACTCTGTTTACCCCCAGCACCGGATAACTGGAGGCAACATAAGCAGTATCAGCAGCAGCCGCAGCTTCAGTGGCCACAACAACAGAAGGACAATAGCGGCCACAAAAAGCTTAGGTGACAGTATTGCCTTTTTAATGCTGATTGCACTCTCCAAACATGAGAGATGATCAGCTTTGTTGCTAAGAGTGTTTCTACTATTAACTCTGTAGAAATCTTATTAATTTCTCACTAGATATATAAGAAGACAGTTTTTCATTTCAACTAGAACATTTTCAACGTAATGAAGGGCCAGGAGAGGCGTGTCTTGAAATATGGTTGAAGATGTGACGCAATAACTTCAGTAGATCTTGCAGCAATTAAAACACTTGATAGACTTAATCTGGTGGCACTCTTCACACACACACACACACACACACACACACACACACACACACACACACACACACACACACACACACACACACACACACACACACACACACACACACACACACACACACACACACAAACAACACACACACACACACACACACACACACACACACACACACACACACACACACACACACACACACACACACACACACACACACACACACACACACACACACACACGTAGTGTAGTGGTTAGCACGCTCTACTCACAATCGAGAGGGCCGATTTCGAGTCCCGGCGCGGCGAGGCAAATGGGCAAGCCTCTTAATGTGTAGCCCCTGTTCACCTAGCAGTAAATAGGTAAGGATGTAACTCGAGGGGTTGTGGTTTCGCTTTCCCGGTGTGTGGAGTGTGTTGTGGTCTCATTCCTACCTGAAGATCGGTCTATGAGCTCTGAGCTCGCTCCGTAATGGGGAAGACTGGCTGGGTGACCAGCAGACGACCGTGGTGAATTACACACACACACACACACACACACACACACACACACACACACACACACACACACACACACACACACACACACACACACACACACAAAACCTTTTCATTGTCTTTAAATATAATAACTTCTTTATATTTTTAATCCTCATTACAAATTATTGATCACACATTTTTGGCAAAAAAATTTTCAGGAAACATTTTACATTACGTTCTGTGTGAATTGCCCAACAAAGAAAACGAAAAATAAAATATGATCTATTATTTCATCATGAGTTTCTCAATGAAAGATCACACTGAGGCAGCAATTCCATCCTATTGTGTTTTGGACGAGAAGGAACGAATATAGCGGTAAACTAAAGAAGAGATGGTTGGAATACAATAATAAGTCCACCAACAGCACAGCTCTTTCCAGAACTCTCGAGCAGCAAATGACGCTTCAAGACTTCACACACCAGGTACTACTACTGCTATTCTCAGACGAGATATAGATTGCGTCTTGTTATAATTCTATCACCCTCCACTTCGCTCGATCTTCCAGGACTCATTGGAAGCGTGAATGTGTCTTCGGGGAATAGAAAGTGATCGTGTGCGAGAGAAGGAAAAGAATGCTATGAGGGAGATGAATAAATAATCAAGTAAAGGCAAATAGGAAACGTGGGTGTAAGTAATGAAGGAAAATATGACGGGGAAAGGATAAATGTGTGTGTGTGTGTGTGTGTGTGTGTGTGTGTGTGTGTGTGTGTGTGTGTGTGTGTTTGATCTGCTGCAGTCTCTGACGAGACAGCCAGACGTTACCCTACGGAACGAGCTCAGAGCTCATTATTTCCGATCTTCGGATAGGCCTGAGACCAGGCACACACCACACACCGGGACAACAAGGTCACAACTCCTCGATTTACATCCCGTACCTACTCACTGCTAGGTGAACAGGGGTTACACGTGTAAGGAGATACACCCAAATATCTCCACCCGGCCGGGGAATCGAACCCCGGTCCTTTGGTTTGTGAAGCCAGCGCTCTAACCACTGAGCTACCGGGTGTGTGTGTGTGTGTGTGTGTGTGTGTGTGTCTGGGAGAGAGAGAGAGAGAGAGAGAGAGAGAGAGAGAGAGAGAGAGAGAGAGAGAGAGAGAGAGAGAGAGAGAGAGAGAGAGAGAGAGAGAGAGAGAGAGAGAGAGAGAGAGAGAGAGAGAGAGAGAGAGAGAGAGAGAGAGAGAGAGAGAGAGATTCAACCCTATATGTTCTGAATCACGAACACGTAATTAAGGCTTCATATATCATCATCCTCATTTTATCTTCTCCATTAACCTTAAGATTTGTTTACACACGCCACTCTTCCCACAGCCTTCTTTCCCGCCTTGCATCTCTCCCATTCCTTATCTTCGGTTCATCCCTGTGTTTATGAGCCTTCCTTCCTTCACTTACCCTCTAAACTTGCCTACAACCTCCCTCCTCTTATCCTTCTCCTTCCTATGCACTTTAAACTTTGGTTCTGCTACAAATAAATTGCATCCATCCTTTAAAGTTTATGAACCTTTCACTATCACAAGGATGTTCGTGTGTGTGTGTGTGTGTGTGTGTGTGTGTGTGTGTGTGTGTGTGTGTGTGTGTGTGTGTGTGTGTGTGTGTGTGTGTGTGTGTGTGTGTGTGTGTGTGTGTGTGTGTGTGTGTGTGTGTGTGTGTGTGTGTGTGTGTGTGTGTGTGTGTGTGTGTGTGTGTGTGTGTGTGTGTGTGCTTCTATTAATCTTCGTTTTCCAGAGTAATTTCGTGGGGTTCCCTTTCAAAGGCAATAATTTAGTCATCAAAGTCTCGAAATGCATCCCACCTGCTGCCTCGTGTCATTACCAACACAAGGCTGCTACAGATGATTATCTTAAGTATAAGCTACGCGAAATGCTTATGAGGTCTTATTAGCTCAAGTAGTAATGCTACCAAGCTTGTTATGTTAAGGAAAATAGATGAAGTTCAAAATATTATATGGATTAGTGAACCAGCTTATATAACTTTTTAGTTCCGGAATATTTTGTAAAGTATTAAATCACAACTTTGTGAAACTTTACCTATATGAAGTTTCATATTTTCTTGAATTGTTTTTATCTATTTTTCGACACACTTGTCATAATGGAGTAAAAAATAATTTAGTTTCTTCTAATGCGTAATGAGAAGAGATGATGAAGAACAATGGTTCTTCACGGTAATGACAGAGAGGAGCCTTCTTGCAGCTTCCCATATTTTTCTTGTTCTTTTATGTTAAGGATGATGACATTGATGATGATGAGGATGAAGACGATTATACTGGCTGGGTGTCTTCATGCTTTGAACATCAACAAATTATCGTGAACACAAAAAAAAAAAATAAACAAGACATCCATCCTAAATTGCCTTCTCAGAAAAGGAAAAACGAAAAAAATGCTAACCAAGTATATTTTTATCATGATTGGAAAACTACACGAAGGTTGAAGTAAACTAAAAAGTTAAAAGAAAAAAAAACTTTAAAACAGTGTGTTCATGTATAATAAATGGAAACAAACACAAAAAAAAAGAGTCCTTGGTACTTTTTCATAAGGGCACAAAGTAATAAAAATTAGACGAAATAATATTAATGTGAAGGATAGAGATCTTTGCTCTGAGATAAGGACAAAATATTAAAAGGATTCAGACCGTGAGATGGGGAAGAAAAACTATCCTTGTAAGACTAGTAAATAAAATATGAAAAGAATATCAGATAAAGAAAATTTCACATCAGTATATCTTATATTTTAGTCACCTCAATTTAAAGACAATAACAACAGTGCACCAATTGTGAGTGGTGATGGTGGTGGTGATGGTGGTGGCAATGGTATTAGTGCTGGTAAAGCAAGTGCAGGTAACAGAAGTGTTGACAATAGTGATAGTGGTGGTAATGGCAATGAAGGTGAGGAGAGTGTTGGCCGTGGTGGTAATGATGATACGAGTGAAGGTGATAGTGGTAGTGAGAGTAATAGTGGTGGTGGTGGTGGTGGTGGTGGTGGTGGTGGTGGTGGTGATTGTCAAAGGCTTAATATTATTCATCGCTTCAATTGGTAAGAGAGATATTACTTTCAGAGAGAGAGAGAGAGAGAGAGAGAGAGAGAGAGAGAGAGAGAGAGAGAGAGAGAGAGAGAGAGAGAGAGAGAGAGAGAGAGAGAGAGAGAGAGAGAGAGAGAGAGAGAGAGAGAGAGAGAGAGAGAGAGAGAATCTCTCTCTCTCTCTCTCTCTCTCTCTCTCTCTCTCTCTCTCTCTCTCTCTCTACTTTAATATAACCGTAGCCTATGCTCCCCACTACACCGTAAATGCTTCCATCTATTCTTATCCTTCCCCTTGACAATCGATTCTTGATGTCCCATAATAAATAACATAATACATTGCTTTTATTCATATAGCACGCCTGCCCCTTTCCGAGTGATTGCTTATGCCGAGCTGAAATGAAGAAGAATAAGTAGCGTTCAGGAGGAGAATGGAGCACCAATTGGTGGATATAAGGGCGTTTTGGGAGGTGAATGTGTGTGTGTGTGTGTGCGTGTATGCGTGTGTGTGTGTGTGTGTGTGTGTGTGTGTGTGTGTGTGTGTGTGTGTGTGTGTGCGCGCAGATGAATCGTGGAGCATTATTCAGTAAAAATGGAACAGGTGTGTGTTAGTGTGTGTGTGTGTGTGTGTGTGTGTGTGTGTGTGTGTGTGTGTGTGTGTGTGTGTGTGTGTGTGTGTGTGTGTGTGTGTGTGTGTGTGTGTGTGTGTGTGTGTGTGTGTGTGTGTGTGTGTGTGTGTGTGTGTGTGTGTGTGTGTGTGTGTGTGTGTGTGTGTGTGTGTGTGTGTGTGTGTGTGTGTGTGTGTGTGTGTGTGTGTGTGTGTGTGTGTGTGTGTGTGTGTGTGTGTGTGTGTGTGTGTGTGTGTGTGTCTGTGTGTGTGTGTGTGTGTGTGTGTGATAGTTTTACTGCCATGTACAATATACGAGAGGTGAGAATACAAGAACACTGTTGTACTGTACGTCAGTGTGGTAATACCTAGTGTAGTGTGGCTTTGTGATGCTGTAACAAAGGTGTGGTGCACTGCCGCAGTACGCATGGTGCATCAATATAAAGTTCACTGGAATGCGAGTGCTATACGAGTATTTTATAGTAAAATTTCCTGTTTATCCTATAAATGCAAAAATGAATGCAAAGATTAGAAAAACTGATCAGATCTCTCGGCTATCTCGATGTCATTCGTTACAGTTTCATCTGAAGTAGGAGATGTAAGAGAGTAAATGGCAAGCAACAATTCCATCCATTGATGATGAATGCATGGTGCAGTTTTTACTCTCATACTCTTTGACTTCCATTATAGGTCATCAGTAGTCTCTCTCTCTCTCTCTCTCTCTCTCTCTCTCTCTCTCTCTCTCTCTCTCTCTCTCTCTCTCTCTCTCTCTCTCTCTCTCTCTCTCTCTCTCTCTCTCTCTCTCTCTCTCTCTCTCTCTCTCTCTCTCTCTCTCTCTCTCAAGTAAACGTATGTTCTAAACGACCAGACTGGATTGAGCCTGCTACCAGCTGAGCCTTGGCGCAGGGGTACATGAGTGCTTCTATATTGAAAACTACATCACTACACAACACCTTTCCCTGTGTCTCCAACAAGAACCGTAATACATGTAGTCTCTCTGACCAAGTTACTGAGTGGTCTGTCTCTTTTTAGTCGCCCTACAACTAATGGCTGTTGGCAAAGTTTGTTCAATATTGTTTACTCTGTTAATACAGGCTATCTTCAGTATGTATGGAATCCGCCTCACTTCACTTCTCTTACACAATAACCTTGACGAACTTATCCATGGATTCAGAATTAAGTGTCAAATAAATGTTGTGGATAACGACGAAGAGCAGAGCAGGCTGGGAGGAGAGGCACAGCAGAAAAAATGCTATATGTAAGAAGAGATAATGAATGAAAGAGAGAGAGAGAGAGAGAGAGAGAGAGAGAGAGAGAGAGAGAGAGAGAGAGAGAGAGAGCACAAGGAGGCGGTGGTGCAGCCCGCGGGAGCCAGTCAGCGCGGATCAGTGATGTGAGCAGGACAGGCCTTACCAGCGACCTGCAGACCGCTGCCACCACGCGCCCATCTGCTTACCAGCTGTCCTGCCGCCGCTACCGTCTCTCATATCTCGTATACCCACTAACTCTCTTTGAGCTGTGCATGGAGAGACCACCTTATCATCCCATAATAGCGAGATAACGTATATTATTTCCCATTGTTCTTTGTGCGGTAAGATGACACCGATTGTCTATCTCGTCTACTTTTCACCCTTATTTTTCTCTTCATTTCGATTCAGATATATGTGGTGGTGGTGGTGGTATTAGTGGTGGCGGTGATGGTGGTACTGATGTGTGTGTGTGTGTGTGTGTGTGTGTGTGTGTGTGTGTGTGTGTGTGTGTGTGTGTAATTCACTTCGGTCGTCTGCTGGTCACCCAGCCAGTCTTCCCCATTATGGAGCGAGCTCAGAGCTCATAGACCGATCTTCGGATAGGACTGAGACCACAACACACTCCACACACCGGGAAAGCGAGGCCACAACCCCTCGAGTTACATCCCGTACCTATTTACTGCTAGGTGAACAGGGGCCACACATTAAGAGGCTTGCCCATTTGCCTCGCCACCTCCGGGACTCGAACCCGGATCCTCTCGAGTGTGAGTCGAGCGTGCTAACCACTACACTACGTGTGTGTGTGTGTGTGTGTGTGTGTGTGTGTGTGTGTGTGTGTGAGAGAGAGAGAGAGAGAGAGAGAGAGAGAGAGAGAGAGAGAGAGAGAGAGAGAGAGAGAGAGAGAGAGAGAGAGAGAGAGAGAGAGAGAGAGAGAGAGAGAGAGAGAGAGAGAGCCAACGCACCATTCGTTTAATTAAAAGTAACTCGTGTCAAAACATCTATTGAAGCCAACATGAACTATTGATTTTCCTTTATACAACACAACGTAAACAACCATTAAAAATCCAACACACAGGTACTGTAAGCCGATTCCAGACTTAAATTGATAACTTTCTCTCCAACTCGTCCTTTCTGGTAATTAACTCAATAACAATGCTTTCTAATGGAAGCATAACAATTTTTTCTTCCTCGCCTTATTAATGCATGTTATATTGCTTCAGGATTTCCTTTCTGGTGGTGGTGATGATGATGATGGTAATGGTGATGGTGATGGTGGTGGTTTTGGTTGTGGTGGTAGTAGTAGTAGTAGTAGTAATAGTAGTAGTAGTAGTAGTAGTAGTAGCAGCAGTTGTTGTTATAGTTGTTGTTGTTGTTGTTGTTATTTTAGCAGAAAAATAGCAACCGTTAAGATAACAAGTCTATCTCTGACATATCTCGGCACGCATTCACGCACGTACACTCACATACGTACACACACATACAAACACGCACACAAACACACACACACACACACAAAAAAAAAACAAACACAAACAAACACACACACACACACACACACACACACACACACACACACACACACACACACACACACACACACACACTCTTCACACTTCACACTTTATTAAATACTTTCTCTTCTCCAAGGAAAGCGTCCTCTATGAACCCAAACCTCATTTATCTAAACACAGTCTCAGTTTACTCTCAACATTATCATAATACAACCAGACTTTTCATCTCCTAAATATAATGCATCCCGCCCAATCTGATTAATACTTTGCCCGCAGTTTGAATTTAAGCGTCCACGGAATTCTACAGAAACGTCCTCAATCCGGCAAATGCTTTTCCCTGAAATGAGCGAGCGGCGGCGTTGGGAAGGGAGAAGAGAGAAGGGGTTCACTTAACTCACTCCCTATTAGCTGGCCTCTCGTGTTTCTGAAATTAATTTTGAAGCTCTACTGCCTTCCTGAGAGAGAGAGAGAGAGAGAGAGAGAGAGAGAGAGAGAGAGAGAGAGAGAGAGAGAGAGAGAGAGAATATCACACAGGCATACAGATGGACACACTGGCAAACAAATGCAACACAAACAAGGTAGTCTATAGTTGTAGACACATGAAAAAGTAGGACAAAATTTAAAAGTTAAGTAATAACACATAAACGAATTGACATAACTGAGGATGTGAAATCTATATATAAGTAACTCTTTTCATGTATACAAGTCAGTGTTAAGATTCGTTATTATAGACTCATTTGATTTTAAGGGAGAGGAAGACAGAAATACACAAAACTATAGAAGAGGCAAGTTTTGTGTGTGTGTGTGTGTGTGTGTGTGTGTGTGTGTGTGTGTGTGTGTGTGTGTGTGTGTGTGTGTGTGTGTGTGTGTGTGTGTGTGTGTGTGTGTGTGTGTGTGTGTGTGTGTGTGTGTGTGTGTGTGTGTGTGTGTGTGTGTGTGTGTGTGTGACTGATTACGTGAGCCGGAGGTACACATTTGGAGGTCGATAATGGTTATGAGGACGATGGTGATAATGGTGATGATGATAATGGTGTCGTTGGTGGTGGTGATGATGTGAATAACGACGGTATCCTTGCTGTAACTTATGATGTTCTTGCCTGTAATGGTGCTCTGGGGTACAAGCAATATTTCAGCGTCAGGAAAGTTTCATACCACCACTACCACCACCACCACCATCACCTCTAGCGCTGCCACATTGACCACCAGTACTATCTCTGCCACCATCATCGCCGTCACCATTGCCATTATTATCACACTCATTACCACTATTACTAATAACATCACCACCACCGAAAATATGACCAATACCACAACTACAACAAAAATTACCATTATCATAACATCCATTAACTCAATTGTAATAAGCACTAACACGAAACATTCTAAAGGAACTACTTGAACTATCCGAGTAACCACTCTAACTGTTCTAACAAACACTACCACAACACCATCACTAACAAAATCAGTACCACAATCACTCCCGCGCCAAATATGATCCCCAGTGCTAACACTACCACAACTATTGAACTACTACTATTACTCTACACTACCACTACTACCACCACCACCTTAACCACCAAAACCACAACGAGGACAGAATATATCATACATTCCATTCTTGCAAACATGTTCAGAGCAACGCTTCAGTTTAGTCAAAGTTTTATCTCTTCCTCTTCCTTCACTCCCTATACACGATCATGAATTTTATGCATTTCACTGATTAGCGAATCGATAAACTCATTCCATCCTTCTGCTCCCGACTGTCTCTGCCACATTCGACGAGTTTCTTCCATTAGTGATCGCCAGGTGAACAAAAGGCGAGTGGACTGACCGGTACATAAATCCGAACAGACTAAATTCCTTCCTTGCGCTTGGAAGACTTGCCTGTCTCCATGCTCTGTCATTTGGGTTATGCCTGAGTTACGCTCTGTGGCCCTGCTATTGACAGCGTTCCATTAATCTGTTTAAACGTGTTGTAAAATGAAATAGCGTATTTTTGCCTCCTTTCCTATACCTAACAAGTGGCGCGCCAGAAAAGAAACACTTGTCAGCAACTTATGCAAGAATCTGTCTGCATCTAACTGAACAATATCCCCGTCATCTCCTCCGCCGCCGCCACCACCACCATCATCACCACTACTAACAGCGCTCCCATAACAGTTACACAAGTCACTTCTCAAGATGGATCCAGGCAAGATCTTCCAAATCATCACTAACAGCACTCTCTTAGGTAAGTGTTTGTACAACCCTTCAGTAAGTAGTTATGTTAGGAAGGCGAAGCGTGAAACGGTACTCGAAGATATAAGTGGTAAGGTGACTGTTGATCTTGAATGTGTATCCAGCTACTAGCCTATACGTCTATGATTTTACTTCTAATAGTAATATTAGTGAGGGTGCTATTCGTATCAGATTTGTGTGTTATGTATGCACAAAAGATGTAAGTCTGAAATGCATCGCTGTTTGTGTTGTACATTTGTCTGTGTTATACGTCCAAATACCATGTCTGGTTTTTCCTTTTTATTTCTTTTTTCTGTTCGTTATTTTCTACCATACTTATAAATAGCCTGTAAATCCGCTGCAGGTGTGTAATGGCCGTACACTACAGAAGGTATACTTGTTCACTATGTTGCCGCCGCTCCCTTCCCAATCAGCTCGCTTCCTACCATCTAAATTTAGACTAATAACTACAAGTTCTCTAATCATGCCTGCTCCATCACTGGCAGGGGCCGACCAGCTAAGCCTCCACAAATAGAAGCGGCCGCCTATCTCAGAACACAGATGAAGCACTGTAGAAGCTTTGTTCGGCTCCTGACTCTCTTAACCTCAAAACATGTGGAGGAGCAAAAGAACAATAAAAAAGTCTCCAACTGCCCCAACACACATCCTCGTAAAGTTTTTCAATTATTCACTTTTTTTCATCTTTCACTTTATCTCCTCAAGTAAGACGAATCGTTTTACCAGGAAGAGGGAAACATATTTTTCACTTCTGAAGGTCACAGGAAAGTTATATCAATATCATGAACCAAATATCAAGAAAATGGTTAATACGTCACGACTTCTTCTTTACAGCACATCTCACATTTAAACCCATCCTTGATATTCAAGTATATTCACCTAAGTACATATCATAAAAACCAAACAATCTCTCTCTCTCTCTCTCTCTCTCTCTCTTTCCCAAGAAAAAGCACTGCAAAACCACAGAAGCGACCTCAGTATGGCGACCCGCAGCACCTCTTCTTATCATTCCAGACTCGCTGTCTCGCCTTCCTTCCTCTTCTATATTTCACCCATAAATCTGGAAGGTATTGGCTGCCTACTTGTGGTCGAGTTCACATAAGTCATTCCGAGCATCCATAACCAGATAAGAACTCGCAGCTGCTGTTTGAACACGATGCCACGGTATCTCTTACTGTTCTTTAGGATTTTTTTTGTCGCTTCAGTGCATATGTAATCTGACAAGATTTGAGATTCGTTGGTTTATTGTCGTTTTTAATCAATGTGTCAGTTTGTAGGACATGTAAGTGGCTCACCCAAGTGGAAAGAAATACAATGTTCCAAATCTTTTCAAGTGCGGATGGTGCTGGAAAATGTTCTTTTTCCTCTCCTTTCTCGACATCGATAACGTGAAATTCCTCTTTCGTTCAGATGATAAGAGCAAGGCTGTGGGGAATTTTTACGAGAGAGAGAGAGAGAGAGAGAGAGAGAGAGAGAGAGAGAGAGAGAGAGAGAGAGAGAGAGAGAGAGAGAGAGAGAGAGAGAGAGAGAGAGAGAGAGAGAGAGAGAGAGAGAGAGAGAGAGAGAGAGAGAGAGAGAGAGAGAGAGAGAGAGAGAGAGAGAGAGAGAGAGAGAGAAACGAAGAAAGAAGGTAGACAGACATACAAGTAGACAATAAGACAGAGAAAACATAATAAACAGACACAACAAGCACACAAACAAAAAAGAAAATATAGACATAACTAAATTACAACAAAGACACCTAACACAGACAAACAGACGGACAGACACAAACAGGCAGTCTTAAAATGAATTCATGTTTCTACTTTTCAAAAACGGCTTTATATCTTATGTCTTATTCATTTTCTACATTCTTGGCAAGTCCTTTTTCCGCATACAGAGAGGAGGAGGAGAAGGAGGAGAAGAAGGGAGGAGGAGGAGGAGGAGGAGGAGGAGGAGGAGGAGGAGGAGGGAGAAAGGATGAAAGAAATAGACAGAGAAAGAAGAGAGAGGAGAGAGAATTATTGGGGTTAGGGAGTGATGGGGCTGCAGAGAAAGAAGAGAGAGAGAGAGAGAGAGAGAGAGAGAGAGAGAGAGAGAGAGAGAGAGAGAGAGAGAGAGAGAGAGAGAGAGAGAGAGAGAGAGAGAGAGAGAGAGAGAGAGAGAGAGAGAGAGAGAATAGAGAAAATAAAGAGAATAAGAAAGGGGATGGACAATGGAGGAAGAAGAGAGAGGACGAAGGGAATAGACAGAGGAAGATTTACCTGAAACAAACAATCTTCACCAACGCCGCCAGAAAGGTATGTAGGAGGACAGATCTGACCAGCGAGGCTCAATAGATACATCACGGGGAGTCCTCAGCCACCCTATACCCTCCTTGTACCCTTCACACACACACACACACACACACACACACACACACACACACACACACACACACACACACACACACACACACACACACACACAAAAGAATAAAGACATAACTTACAAAGAGGATACATACAAAAGGGGGAGGAAAGGAAAAGGAAGTAAGGCCTATCTCTAAGCTTACTTATTCACTATAGTTATCCTCCCAATATATCTTTATCTTTTTTTTTACTTTGACTAAAAACTTGTGAATATAATCATAGAGTAGCTATATGCAGGAGGAAAAGGAAAGGAATTAAAATATCTATCCATTCATTAACTCTATCATTATATTTATATGTTTACCCCATCTACTTTGACTATCAGCACGCGATTTCATGAAGAGTGGAAGTTAGCTAAGATAACTCAGTGGATTAAGTAGCGGTAGTGGTCACGCGCAGCAGCATTCACTAACACTGAGTAACACTGATTAACACTGTGGTGTCACGGCACTAAGCACGCCGCATCGACTATTTCACCCGTACCTCTCTGTATAATCTTTTGTCACTCATCTGAAAATATGTTACCGTGTTTTGTGGAGCAATGTTAAGAAATATGTCAATGCGTCGCTCTCGGCTTGTCAGTTCTCTAATGGCGACACGTATTTTGTTGTTCGGATTCATCATTATTTCCTCGTCACCATGTTTATTTTTCCGTGTATTAGATTGAGTGTCAGCTTCATGTGATGTAAAAGAAAAAAATAAATAAGTATCTAAAAAAATTCCAGAGTTTCCTCGCACCTCAGCTGTCAATTAGTGGCTGATGATCGACCTCTTTTCACTGTTCGGTCCGCGTATCACTGCAGCTTTAAAAGACAAAGCAAGACACACCTTGGCGATAACAAATGGTATATGATGAGGGAGGATAGCTACAAAAAGGACGGTGTGTTTTATACAGGCACAGCCGGAAGTAGGTGTGATTTCTTCTTGTAGCTTCCCTTTAACTTACGTTCTTATGTTCAAGTACCACCCGTACATATTCCCACTTACATTCGTACATTACCTATTTATTTCGGGAGCAGTTTGGGTACAAGAATATAAATGAAAGGAAAGCTACAACGAACAGTCGCTTTGCAAAACATAAGACTTATTTCTGTCTCATACAAACAGAAGCACTACAGATGTATCTCGTAGAGAGATAGATAGTTAAATATTCTATTGACATCGTCTTGCCATAGCAACATGTAAAATTGGGATTACAAATAATATATAACCTTAATCATAAAAAAAAAGATACCAAACGGAACTATTGAAATATGAACTCCATAAAAATTTCATAACACAAGAAAACAGAGAGAAGAGAGAGAGAGAGAGAGAGAGAGAGAGAGAGAGAGAGAGAGAGAGAGAGAGAGAGAGAGAGAGAGAGAGAGAGAGAGAGAGAGAGAGAGAGAGAGAGAGAGAGAGAGAGAGAGAGAGAGAGAGAGAGAGAGAGAGAGAGAGAGAGAGAGAGAGAGAGAGAGAGAGAGAGAGAGAGAGAGAGAGAGAGAGAGAGAGAGAGAGAGAGAGAGAGAGAGAGAGAGAGAGAGAGAGAGAGAGAGAGAGAGAGAGAGAGAGAGAGAGAGAGAGAGAGAGAGAGAGAGAGAGAGAGAGAGAGAGAGAGAGAGAGAGAGAGAGAGAGAGAGAGAGAGAGAGAGAGAGAGAGAGAGAGAGAGAGACGTACAGTTCTGCATCATAAAAAACGCCAAACAGGCCAAGAATTCGGAAGGATGTCAATATATAGACCAAAGAAAGTATAGGTTTCCAGTCTGATGATACTCCTATTCCCTGAGGCACGGACAGACAGCCGGCCCTTCGTTATCTAGACGGGCGGCATTCACCTCTACGCTTGGAAAGACTGTGCTGTGAAGTATGGATGGACATTCTGGTGTAACGTCTCTCTCGCGTCTTGAGAAGAATAGAGAAAGAAGAGATCGTGAAAGGTTTTCTAGACATTTCATAAATTCATGTGACAAAGAAGAAGCAGATGAAGAAGAGGAGGAAGAAAATGAGTATGTATAGAAAATTATGAAAAAGGAGATGAGGAAGAAAAAGATGAAGAGAAAGTGGAAGAAGAAGAAGAAGAAGAAGAAGAAGAAGAGGAAGAGGAAGAGGAAGAGGAAGAGGAAGAAGAAGAAGAAGAAGAAGAAGAAGAAGAAGAAGAAGAAGAAGAAGAAGAAGAAGAAGAAGAAGAAGAAGAAGAAGAAGAAGAAGAAGAAGAAGAAGAAGAAGAAGAAGAAGAAGAAGAAGAAGAAGAAAATAGAAGAGGAGAAAAAGAAGAGGAAGAAGAGAAATTGAGATAGAAGAAGAGATAGAGAGAGAGAGAGAGAGAGAGAGAGAGAGAGAGAGAGAGAGAGAGAGAGAGAGAGAGAGAGAGAGAGAGAGAGAGAGAGAGAGAGAGAGAGAGAGAGAGAGAGAGAGAGAGAGATGTGTGTGTGGGGTGGAGGGGGGAAGACTGCTCTTCCTACATATTCGTCTCACGAGGAAGCTTTCAATTATTTCTCTCCTCAGGTACTCATTCATTCTTTTCTTCATGTTTTCTTTCCTCCTCCTCCTCCTTCTCCTCTCATCTTTAATTTCATCTCTTATCTCCTCGTTCTTCTTTTATGCCTTACAATTTTCATCTCATTTCATATCCTCTCTCTCTCTCTCTCTCTCTCTCTCTCTCTCTCTCTCTCTCTCTCTCTCTCTCTCTCTCTCTCTCTCTCTCTCTCTCTCTCTCTCTCTCTCTCTCTCTCTCTCTCTCTCTCTCTCTCTCTCTCTCAAACCTCAAGACACAAGGTCAAGTTTCGTTTATTCACTTCCCTTTCTGTCATACTTGCTGCTTTCCCAAAATACATTGCATATTCATCAAACATGCCCTTTCTTTCTTGTTTCTGGCATTTTCTTCTTCTCATCAATGGTCTTTTAAATCTCTATCGTGTTTTTCTTGGTTTTGTTCCTTTACTTTACGTTTTACCTTTTTTTCTTGTTTCTTTTCTTTAGTTTCCTTTTTAGCTTCTTTTTCTGGTTTGACATTTCCCCCTGCCATGTTCTATTTTTGTTCTATTTAATTTCCACATTTTCATTATAGAACGTTTTTCTGATCTGGTCTTGTTGTTCTGCACATTCCTTCTCCCCTACCTGCATTTCCACTCCCTCCCCCCCTTTCTCTCTCTCTCTCTCTCTCTCTCTCTCTCTCTCTCTCTCTCTCTCTCTCTCTCTCTCTCTCTCTCTCTCTCTCTCTCTCTCTCTCTCTCTCTCTCTCTCTCTCTCTCTCTACTTACTATATTCCGTCACTGTAGTTGCTTCATCTTCAGACTCTCTCTATTCTTTCTTTTTTTTTCATAGTCTTCCTTTCAGCCTCTCATTCTCGCCTTGTTCTCCTACCTTCCTCTCCTGATTTCATTTCATCTCCATGTATAATTCACTAACTACATCCCATCCTTGTTTTCTTTATTCTCCCTTTTTCAGTATCTTTTCCAGCCTCAACTAAGGTACACCTTTTTCGCTACACCGTTCTCCATATTCCATTCCAGGTCACTGTTCGCTCCCTATTCCTATCTAAAATGCGCTAACTAGACTCTGTTGTCCTCTGTTCCTTCCTGACTTACATTGGCGGTTCGTGGAGAGCGTCATCCTTGGCCTTCACAATTAAATCTTGAAAGAATTGGGTACTTAGGAAACTTTGGACATCGCTCTAACCAACCAACCCCCAATCCAGCTTTACCGGATGTGACAAGCATAACTGGGTGTTCGGGGTGTAATGCTTACAAGGGACATTCTTTTTTTTTTATCTTGCTCTCTTGGTATATGGTGGTGGTGGTGGTGGCGGTGTGAGATAAACATCGGTTATTCTTTGTATTGGAGTATTGTGTTCCTTGTGTTTTGTTGTAACTGATATATTTTTTCCTAACGTTTTTTTCTTTTCTTTTTTGCGTTTTTTTTTTCATTCATCTTTTTTCCTCCTCCTCCTCCTCCTCCTTCTCCTCCTCTTCCTCTTCTTCTTTCCTCCACCACTGTCTCTGTTCACCAAATTATTCCCTGATTCCAGGATGTCAAACACCAAAGAGCCAGAAAGAAAACAGGTATACGTGGCTGTGTTTTATTTCAGGAAGGTTCGTGTACAACAAGATTACATGCTACTGATGCCTCGTCACACCCAGACCAACAGATATCCGCCAAAGAGATAGTAACTGGATGATCGTGTAAAAGAAGGTGAAATGACAAGGTGTGCTGTAGCTCATGAGAACAAAGAAGTGGTACAAGAGAAGAGAGAGAAGCTCAGAGGAAGAGGAAGATAATAATATTGCGTGTGACAATAATTGAAAAACAACTGTACGTTATAATTAGCAGGAATAACACACACACACACACACACACACACACACACACACACACACACACACACACACACACACACACACACACACACACACACACACACACACACACACACACACACACACACACACACACACACACAACGTTTGTTCGAACAAGCGCAAGTCGAACAAATAAAACTTCTTGTAACATTTAAAAAATCTCTTCACTTCTCCACAAAAAAAAAAAAAAAACTATTTTCCTCTTTCCAAAATAGAGGTTTCCAGAATTTATCGGAGGAAGAAATGAAGCTATGAATATTCACCTTGCTTTCGTGGATGACACTAACACCTTTGTAATTAAGAAAGGTAATATTCAATTAGCGTATGTGACCTGAAAGTATTGGGTGATTCGGAAGACAGGTCGGAATTATGGATACAATTGGTGGAAAGAGATAAGTGTGATTTATACAGGGACTGGCAAGGTTCCATGCAGACGCCTCTGTTTTCACTTGTTCCTTAAGATTTTTGTTCTATACAATTGCGTCAAGTGGTAGTGTGTGTTGATTAATAAATTGGTTAGTACATTGTTTTAAATTATGAATTTTGCAAAGATCAAGCCAAAATAAGAGTATGGAAGGGGATAATTGTCTGGTACTAATATTTTGTTTGGAACATTTTATGCAATCTTACATCAAGTATCTGGAGAACAGCACACGTAGTATGAACTATAAATTGAATATAAGAACATGAAAGAAGCTACAAGAAACTGCCAGGCCTCTCTGTGGCGGAGCTTGCATAAAACATGTCTACCTGCACTTACCTAGTCATTCTTATAAATAAATCAATGCCTCTAATGGTTCACCAACAACAATGTGATTACTGAACTTGTTCTATTAACGTGCCATTCTATTTGAGAACCAGTTCTTCGTTGTGTTTTTATAAATACAATTTTATCATACATGAACCCATCCTTTCTTGTCGTATCCTGATTACTTTTTTGGTGGTTTACGAAAAATGAAGTTAATTGTATTTTTAAACAGGCGTTTCCTTAACCAAAGCTACAAACTGTTTAGAGGTTTTCAATAAATAAAATATGGGTATTTAGTTTTAGAATCTGCATCGATGCACAAAAAAAATCATAATAAAATTTTTTCAAGAGAATTTCTCCCTAAACTGAAACGACAACATGGCTTAGTGTTTTTCAGAGGACAAGACAAAGATGTTCTATTTTAGAATCCGAACTGGTGCAAAAACAACAACAACAAAAAAAAACACTAAGTGTAATGTCTAACGCGCCGGTCGATCCCACCTTGTTTTGCTGTCTTTTTTTCCGTCACAGCTTCAAGCGCAGCGCTAATTCAGGGACGGACATTTCGGAGAGGTAAATTTCCGCGGACTTACGTAGTTTTCCGGAGTGTTAAACGTTTCTTCACGACCAAACTTTCCTAATGTCCTTCTTCCTGTCACTCTCTCTCTCTCTCTCTCTCTCTCTCTCTCTCTCTCTCTCTCTCTCTCTCTCTCTCTCTCTCTCTCTCTCTCTCTCTCTCTCTGTGTGTGTGTGTGTGTGTGTGTCGGGCATCACAATATTTCTACCTTCGTCACTCGTCGCACATTAATGGTCTCTAGATAGAAAATATGATCTGATTAAAAGGAGATGACTGCAGGCTAGACAGGTGAGCCGAGGAGGAAGAGTTACCTCAGTAAATTAGTGAACATGTCGGGAGGAGGAGGAGGAGGAGGAGGAGGAGGAAGAAAAAGAGAAGTAGGAAGAGGAGGATGAGTGGAAAGACTCAGGCAACTAGGGGAGAAATTATTGTGCCTACCTTTAATCAAACCTACAGATAAACGTGTATAGAGGAGGAGGATGAATAATAGTAGTAGTAGTAGTGGTAGAAGGAGGAGGAGGAGGAGGAGGAGGAGGAGGAGGAGGAGGAGGAAAGAAAGGTATGTCAACAGAGGGGAATTATTGTATCTACTTTTAATAACAATAAAGGGTAATTGTGTACACAGTTAATAGAGTTGATCTCATTAGTAAGAATATGTTATTGGAAAAGGAAATATTGGAGAGACTACTCTTTGGGAACTGGCAGTGTACTTTTTTCTAGGTCTTTCTTTCAAGTAAGCTTGGCGAGGAATATAAATAACAAACACTACAAAAGCGAATTATTTGGAAAACCTGAAGAAAGAGAGGTAAAGTTGAAAGTGATGAAAATAATGATGTTGAAACAGAAGGCCAGATAAACCTATATAAGATATTTAAAAAGAAAAAAATACCATTAACAATCACAGTACAAAAACAAAAGCTTCTCGTTGTTCTCATATTTTCACGTGTTAGGGAGTTTGTCTTGGTGCATAATAAATCACACACAAACACACATCCACACACATCTGTTCACTATGCCACTCTTAAAATGTATATAATAAATTCCAAAAATGTTTGTTACTTTAGCTCCACTGTTGTCTTGGAAAAGAGTAAGTGGGAAAAGGAGGTTCTTTTGTCCTTAATGGCTTCTCTAAAAAGAGCACAGCAAAGCGCCTACACCAAAATACAATATTCTATAGTACTATATCGGAAAATGTACAAAAGACATAATGAAGGCTGTGGTTGAATAGGGAACCAGCTTGTATCAGAACTGGTCACTGCATAAGCGAGAGTTTCACAAGAACACAACACTTAGGCTAACTTCTTCCACACTTCTATACTATGAGAGAGAGAGAGAGAGAGAGAGAGAGAGAGAGAGAGAGAGAGAGAGAGAGAGAGAGAGAGAGAGAGAGAGAGAGAGAGAGAGAGAGAGAGAGAGAGAGAGAGAGAGAGAGAGAGAGAGAGAGAGAGAGAGAGAGAGAGAGAGAGAGAGAGAGAGAGAGAAACTTAGTAGAGCATAGTAAAAGCGAAAAAAAAGAGAGAGTCTGAATAGCTGAGTTAAAAGAGCAGAGAGAAGTGGGGAGGAATATAAAGAGTGGAAATGGAGAAATGAATAAATTATGCGACGGTAAAAAGAAGCATAGCGATGGTGCGTGATGATGAAAGAGAAAGATGTGAGTAGATGATTTACCAACAAAAGGAGTGAAGAGAATAAGCTGGGCGGAAAAATGTAATGCTAAATATGCAGATGTGTTCTCCTGTGATTGTGGTTGTTAATGCTCTGTGTGTGTGTGTGTGTGTGTGTGTGTGTGTGTGTGTGTGTGTGTGTGTGTGTGTGTGTGTGTGTGTGTGTGTGTGTGTGTGTGTGTGTGTGTGTGTGTGTGTGTGTGTGTGTGTGTGTGTGTGTGTGTGTGTGTGTGTGTGTGTGTGTGTGTGTGTGTGTGTGTGTGTGTGTGTGTGTGTGTGTGTGTGTGTGTGTGTGTGTGTGTGTGTGTGTGTGTGTGTGTGTGTGTGTGAGTTTTGTAGCAAAGAGGCGTGCAGTGAACATGTGGCTTAGTTAAAAATATAATATAGAGGATAACAGAGAGGAAAAGTGAACTGGCGGGAATAATATTACATGTTGCGCTGGCCATATACTTAGAGTGACATGTTTGTGTTATTGTTCTTGATGAGCCGCTGCGCAGTGTTGGTATATGTCTGCCTGCCTTATGTATGTTTGTATGTATATGAATGTGTGCGAGAGGTGAGGCAGGCAGTGCACATCCATTAAACATGTACGAGTTATAACCTTTCCATTCCTTACACCGGAATTTCACCCTACAATTTTTCTTTCCTTTTTTATCCTTATTATGAGTGAGTTCGAACATCAAGGCTGGTGAGCGAGAAACGGAGGAGAGGAGATGGTGGGCGAAATACAATGCATAACGAGGCCATGAGCATGAAGGCAAGGCAGAAGGCAATAGCATTTTCCACAAGACCTGGCAGCCACAGCGACCGACCACTTCCTACCGTTCCTTCCGAGAAAGAGAGAGAGAGAGAGAGAGAGAGAGAGAGAGAGAGAGAGAGAGAGAGAGAGAGAGAGAGAGAGAGAGAGAGAGAGAGAGAGAGAGAGAGAGAGAGAGAGAGAGGAGAGACAGGCAATATCCAGCCCCTCACATCAGACGCTGCTTCCAGGGAGGGACAGACCAACAGAGCAGCTCGCCTTCATCGTAAACAAGTCGCTTCCCTCCGCAAACCTCAGACCAGACCAAGGCTAAAATCTTGTGTTATTTTTAGACTTAAGATTTCTCTTATTTCCTTGAACGAAATAAAGGTAAAAATAACAGATGGATTTCGTCTCTTTTAAAACTTGTTTGCCATATAAGTTCAGGAATTCTTCTTTTAATTTTTTTCTTTATCTATACTCCTGAGAATACAATACAATACTACACTGTGCGCCTCTTTTCCTAACCCGTATAGATCATATTTCTTTTCACATTTTTTTTTAATCTATACTACGTTGAATATATACTAATACACTGATCGCGTCTATTTTTCATCTATTTTTGACTTGTCACTCAGCCAGTCATGCAAGTCATATTATTCTTTTCCTTATACCATACATGGCCTCGTTTCCCTCGGCGTGAATACAGAAGACTTAGTATCATTAGCAAGATAGATCGTGTCTCTTTAACTGTCATTACCATCCATTCATGTACAGAAATAAAGACGTTCCTCATATATTTCCTCTTTGTATTACTATCGTTCCAGCGTGAACAGGAGATGGATCACGTCTCTTTCAAATTATTACTCGATCAGTGGGCCACACATTCCCTCCTTGTACTGGCTTTGTCACCACGTCAATACAGTCAATATAGGAGGTCAAAACAAAAGCTGCTGCATTATTGTTATTCCTATTTGTCACAGGTACAGGAATACATACAAACATGTTTCTGCGTTCCCTACAGTGAGAAAACTAAACATCAAAGATAGAGATATGTCAGATAGCGCTTCCCCTGCCCCCCCCCCTCTCTCTCTCTCTCTCTCTCTCTCTCTCTCTCTCTCTCTCTCTCTCTCTCTCTCTCTCTCTCTCTCTCTCTCTCTCTCTCTCTCTCTCTAAGTATCTATACCGTTGTTTGAATTTAAAATAGTTAAAAATACAATAAGAGAGACGTGTAATGCAGACTGAGACATGATAAGCTTGAATACCAAGACATTAAGTGAAAGAGCATCTAATTTCGAGAACTATTAGAATGAGGATTATTATTCAAGGACATTTTCTTTTCAGACTGTCAATCTGTCTACGAACTCTATAATGAAAACCGTCGGTTGCTCAATCAAAGTTTATAATACTTTTAGTTGCTGTTTCTTTAAGTTATATTACTTCATTGTATCACTTTCCTTCCTTTCTATGGCAAATAGCAAATACTGTTAGCACTGAATCAATGAGACCTTTAAATAATTAGATATATTCATGGATTTAAATAATAGACGGAAATAGTGGAACTTTCCTACAGGGCCTGCACGTGTAGGTCCCCTTATTTCTAAATGTTTTCTTTATACTCTCATATTTTAGGTCCAAGTTGTTCAAATCTGCGAATCTTTCTCTGTAAACTATTTGCTCCTCCAGGAGTTCACATTCAGACTTACACTTTTGACAACGGTAAACACTCGCTCACTTCAAACTTTGTTCATAGTAAAGTTGAGCGAGGAAAAAGTGTATGCACTCTTATAGTTGTACTAGTTCCATTTCTTCCAAGATCGTGATTGTACAGTACATGACAGCTAATAGCATAATACGACCTGCTCTGAATAACATTTGGAGCTAAGACAGTTTTAATCCCTTAAGCGCTACACAGAACTTTTAAATTTCATGAAACCATCAGTTACTAATCACAGTAAAGTAATATGATTATGTTGGTTAGAGACAAGGGATGATTTTCACCCATTATGTTATGAAGGAATGTTCCTTATGATGTCAAAAAAAAAAAAATGAGATCAAAGAAAACCATAAAGAGGTGTGTGTGTGTGTGTGTGTGTGTGTGTGTAATTCACCTCGGTCGCATGGTGGTCACCCAGCCAGTCTTCCCCATTACGGAGCGAGCTCAGAGCTCATACTCGTAGACCGATCTTCGGGTGGAACTGAGACCACATCAACACACAACACACACACCGGGAAAGCGAGGCCACAACCCCTCGAGTTACATCCCGTACCTATTTACTGCTAGGTGAACAGGGGCCACACATTAAGAGGCTTGCCCATTTGCCTCGCCGCTTACCGGGATTCGAACCCGGCCCTCTCGATTGTGAGTCGAGCGTGCTAACCACTACACTACGCGGTGTGTGTGTGTGTGTGTGTGTGTGTGTGTGTGTGTGTGTGTGTGTGTGTGTGTGTGTGTGTGTGTGTGTGTGCGTGCGTGCGTGCGTGCGTGCGTGTTTATCTCCAGTTAAGCTCCTGAATTAGACTAATAACAGCAAATGTGGTTCTTGTTGTTGGTGGTGGTGATTGTGGTTATTGTTATAATGGTAATGGTGAGGGTGGTTGCTGCGGTAATGGTAATGGGTATTGTTGTTGTTGCTGTTGGTGGTGGTGGTGGTGGTGGTGGTGGTGCTGGTGGTGGTGGTGTAATATCTTTCTTCAAATTAGTCTTTAGAATTCAAGTGTGTAATTATATTTTTTATTACATGCACGAACATACATAATCTCGGTCTCTCTCTCTCTCTCTCTCTCTCTCTCTCTCTCTCTCTCTCTCTCTCTCTCTCTCTCTCTCTCTCTCTCTCTCTCTCTCTCTCTCTCTCTCTCTCTCTCTCTCTCTCACACACACACACATATGTTACACCCCGTTTGTGAAATTGCCTATTTCATGAAATGGGCAAACCCAATTCATGAAATGAACCTAACCTAACCTAACCTAACCTAACCTAACCCAATTCATGAAATGTGCAATGGAGTGGCCATTTCATGAAATGGTTAGGTTAGGTTAGGTTAGGTTAAATTCATTCATAATTGGGTTTGCCCATTTCATGAAATGGGCAATTTCACCAACGGGGTGTAACACATACACACCATCATCATCAAGGCTACATAAGCAACAAGAAAACTTATACTAATTACCCAAATGTAAAGGAATGAATAAGCAAAACGGAAAACATAGATAAGTAAGTAAATAGATAGATAAATAATAATAGAAAGAACAGTAAACAGTATTGCAGTGATGGTGGTGGTGGTGGTGGTCATAATACACAGAATGAAGCAGAGTATGGAGCAGAGTTGGACAGTTTGATTTCCTTATCACCACAACCACATCCCCACTCACTTGTCCCGCCAGTACAGCATCCCTACCAACCCTCTGACTGTTGTGTTTTCCTATGCAAAATCAAGATCATAATTTGAAAGAACACCTACCCAATATAGATAATCGAATATTTAATTTAATATTTTGCTCTGTTAGATTGTCTCAGGTTACTCAAAACAATATCACATATGTCAATAGCATTTCAAGGGTTAATCTGAGCAGCATCGTAACTCATCACAAGACATAATCATAATTCTATTTACTGCATCTCTTTTACGTGTATACTTACGGTTTTATCATTGCCTCCAAAACCCCATGAATTTGTTCCACTAATATTACAATACAACATATCCATTATCCTAAGTGGTGCATAAAAATGTAGATCATAACCCAAATTTCTGCATCATTCACATAAATATTTATGGTTTTCAGGAGATCAAGAAATAATGAAAAAATTTTCTAAAAGAATTCAAGTAAATACCACAATTATTTGAAATATCTCCTCTATCAGTAAAAAAAAAAAAGTCAATTAATTCATTTTTTAATGTATTCTGTGTTTGAATATGAAAAATTATTAAGTTTTAAATATAAATGTACGTAATGTTAATATCAATGCATTCGTTCCTGTTTTCAAAAGTGTCGGGATTGCGTAGATAGTAAAAAAATTAATCATGGTATTATTGTAACGTTTTTATTTTTCATTATTTTATCTGGTGTACGAGGTATGTGTTATTAAATAAATTATGTAAGAACTATCTCTAGTATTTCTTGTTACTATTATTGTTACTTCTACTATACTACTCCTCTGTCATCGTTCTGTGCGTAACTAATACTATTATTATTACAAATATTACTTTCATTATCAGTACTGTTAATCTTGATGCCATACCAATACTACTATTACAACTATTACTATTGATGCAAAAGTATATTGCTACAAAAATAAACGCAATAGAACCTCCAAAACAACTACTACTACTACTACATCTACTGTTGCTGTTATTGATACTGTTCCAGCTCCTTCTCCTCCACCTCCTCCTCCTACTACTGCTATTACTAGTTCTATTACTACAACATTATTATTAATATTGCCACCACCACCAGCACCACCACCACCATTACATGCACCACTTTAAATATCACCACCACCACCAAAAGTTTCGATATAACACACATTATCAGTAAGTGTGTCAGCCCAAGTAGTCACTCTCATATCAATCCATCAACCTCAACCTTACAAACAACTACAGGTCTCTTCCAACACTACTACCACTACACTCCTCTAGTATAACACGCAATGACACAAATGGAACGAGTAATCAGCGTAACTCTGTACATTAAGGGGATTGGCTGCCCTCTTGACTGTTCCGGCCTCTCAAGCTTAATTAGAATGTCGGAGTACAAACGTAGACTATCTATCGGTTTGAAGGAAGACGTGCTGACAGATACGTAGTGTAGTGAAATAGTAGATGGAGCTTTTTATTTAGTGTTTGCGTTTTTTTTTTTTTTTAGACCCAGATAATTGTATACTAGTGTTATTGCTATTGCTGACGCTACTGCTGCTGCTCAAACAGTAACAATGACAACAACAACTATTTTACTATTAATACTACTACAATTATTATCAATACTACTGTGTGTGTGTGTGTGTGTGTGTGTGTGTGTGTGTGTGTGTGTGTGTGTGTGTGTGTGTGTGTGTGTAATCAAAGGAGGTTGAGGGGAAGTGGCCACATCTCACACATGGAACACCCCCTCCCGCTTAAAGCCTTATCTCCAGTACCGCCGCTTCGAAACTGAAGTTATAATGAGATCTGGCCCCTGCCTCGATAGGTCGGCAGAAATTATTGGCGCACACCTCGTAAAGAATTGAGAGGAAAATTGGGCCATGGAAATTGCCTTCTTGTTGGCGGCGTAATGGAGGAGCAGCGGAGGTGAGATGAGGTGAAGTGAAGTGAAGTGAAGTGAGGTGAGGTGAGGTGAGCTGGGCCGGGCAGGGTAAGGTAGGGCAAGTCAGGACAAAGCGGGGCAAGGCAAGGTGGTGGGTTAAGTCTTCGTGTGAGAGAGATATCGCTTCCAGATGTTACACAGAGGATGAGACACACGGTGATTCATTATGAGCTTGAAACTAGTGCATAATTAAAAGTCATTACTTCCATCCACAGAAATTTACCCATACCATAAGAAAATAAGGGAAAGCATTCAGTAGTCGGGAATTTCTGCTGTTTGAATCGTAATCGCCAGCCATGTATTTTCAAAAAAACAATAAATAAGAAAGTAAGAGAAATCATTCATTATGGCCTTGGAATTCAGGTGCTTGACTCCTGTCCGCCACTTACATCCAAAGGGGCGTGCCTTAAGAACCTAAGGGAAATCTTATCCCTTCACTTGTTACAGAGAGAAAGAGAAACACGATAATTCACGGCGGTCTTGAAGCTCTGGTACCTGACTT
>NC_059301.1:13624753-13639753 GCF_017591435.1 Portunus trituberculatus
ACATTACACTTATTCGCTCCGTGCACAGTGTTTACCAGGCTTACTAAATGAATAACCTCCGGAGAATTTTTTCCTTAGTCTTTGTAGAAAATCCTGATTAAGGTGTCCGCTGTCTTACTTGCCGTTGACGTGCTATCGTTAAGAGCATTTTACCTTCATTTTATACAATATCATTTAGCTTAATTTTACATAAATATTTTGCTTTTTCTGATGTTCACTAGGGCTTAACTTGTATCCCTGTATTTGTGTGTGTGTGTGTGTGTGTGTGTGTGTGTGTGTGTGTGTGTGCACACGCACGCACGCACGCACGCACGTGCCAATAATGGTCAAAACTCTTGTTAAAAGTGCCAATGCGCTCCTCATTAACAGTGTTATTCACGGATTGTCACTCCTGAATAGTAAACTTTTCCTTCATAACATTCAATGGTTATTATATCCTCTCCCCATCCCCACCTTTCTCTCTCTCTCTCTCTCTCTCTCTCTCTCTCTCTCTCTCTCTCTCTCTCTCTCTCTCTCTCTCTCTCTCTCTCTCTCTCTCTCTCTCTCTCTCTTTCTCTAACAGAATTTCAAATTATTGTATCGTAATTATATCACTCGTTTACGAATATGTACGAAATGTTTCTCCTAAAGACGGAAAAACATAATTTTGTGTTCATTTTTAGTCTACACTTTCAGACTATAGTAAGATTCACTGATTCTACTTTGTACCGAATTTTTCTTATACTTGAATGTAGTGTTATCACACACACACACACACACACACACACACACACACACACACACACACACACACACACACACACACACACACACACACACATTGATTAGTAGGTAATACTCATAATCGTATCTGACTTCACCTATACTTAAGCAAAACAATGAAACATTATTTCCTCACATAAATCAACGGTAAACAAAGTAGACACACACGTTTTCCATTGTTCAAGGATGCACTGTATGGACATGAAGAAATAAGGCAAAATACATGAAGCCATCAGGCCTACACGTGGCAGTACCTGTTAGAAATACACCTACCAACCTATCATCGTCATCCAAGAAGTAGTCTAATAAGAAAAATAATAGAACTTTCTGCAATAGACAAAGGCAGATTCTCTTCTTGTATCCTGAAAGTTAGAGAATGGTTCAGGATTCTGCAACACTCTAGAAATAAGTTTGTGGAAATAATTGGCCAAAGCTAGTCATGTTCATCTGCTGTTTGGCTCACGTTTGAATAATTCCTCTATTTTATTGCTTGGAAGTAGTAAAAATGTGTGTGTGTGTGTGTGTGTGTGTGTGTGTGTGTGTGTGTGTGTGTGTGTGTGGAGTCCGTATTCTAGATTAAATCCAAGCAATAAAACCTTTCTAATTTCTCGCTTGGGACACGAGGAGGTAAAACAACGCGGGTCATATTGAGTGCCGTGTTTCCTGTTTCCTACAAATGTACGGATGTGTAAATTGCTCTCAACATATGCAAGTAATGAATTGTCTCAAAAAGTTGCATCATGGAAAAATATAACAATAACTACGACTTTTGTTTGTATGTAGAATCAAATTACCTCGCACATTTGTAGTGTGCCTCGTTAAGTACCATAAATTCCTAGAGCAGTGTGTGGATAAGAGGAGGAGTGTGTAGATTCTCCTCCTCCTCCTCCTCCTCCTCCTCCTCCTCCTCCTCCTCCTCCTCCTCCTCCTCCTCCTCCTCCTCCTCCTCCTCCTCTTCCTCCTCCTCCAGCCACTTTTCTTAGGTGACAGCCACGTATCTTATTTTCTTTCTTTTCTATCATTTTACTTGTCAAGGAAACTGACGAAGGAAGGGAGGAAAAAACCGTTAATACAAAAATAATGGATCCCCGTCAACTTGTCACCTCAAAAAGTAAGGGTTGAAATAAATTGCCTGATTAATAATAAAATAAAATAATTCAAAGAAATAATGCTTATTGGTACACTTTCACCGTCATGAGGCAATCTGATTTTAGGAGAGATAATTTATCCCTCATTTTACATGTGGATCTTAAACGATATTTTGTTTATAAGCTGATCAAGAAGTTAATTTTGTTATGCAAATTACCTACAAAAATGACCGGTTATGCTAATATTCATATGTAATTTTCGTCGCGTTACTTCATATTAGAAGAATATTTACGTATCTTCATTAAAGATAAAAACCTTACCTGAGCACTTCCTGGACATACACGTACAATGGAAAATATTGAAATGGTAATATATAGCTTATTTCATGCAATTTTAACTGCCTGAGTTGGCTATTAATTTACGTATTTCCTTTTATCCATTTACATACATATAGTTTACTCATATGCTATTTAGCTGTATGTATTTATTTAAGAATTCATCTTCTAATCTCCATCCATCTGCTAGCATATCACAGTTATATCCCTTCTCACACTCCCTCAATAAGCCCCACTCCTTCTAGCTTCTGCGCTCTCCTTTTATCAGCAAGCTGCGGTAGCCAGAGCATGAAGTGTACGCGGCCACTCTAGTCTGCTGTGCTAACAACAAAAATAAATCCCTCAACAAATATTCCATATCCGCGAAAAAAAAATATATAGAAATAAAACACATCTTCACCAGGATATAGAACACTTCCAAAACCACACTACGATGCGTCACGTTTTTCTTTCGCAAATGCAGAAAGATAATGTTTACTTAATAAAATTTATCTTAGGACAAACAATCTACACGTGAAGTTAAAGAGAAAAGTATGTTTAACAGGACAAAAAACCCTCACTGTACAACGCTATAATGAGTCACGAGATCCTCTCAGCAATGAAGAAGAGCAACGTTTATGCACTGTGGGAAGTCTAGGTCGGAAAAATCGCTCCCACTCAAACCCACATGGAGTCTTCCCCTTCAAGTCCGTCACGGTCGGCGTGGCGCGGCCTGATGGAGCAGGTCGTAAAGGTTGCTCCGTCTAGACCCACACACCCTCGCATAATAGACAGCCCATCTCCCCTCACACACACAAGCTCGATACTTCTCGTGCTAACTCCAGACACACTAATTCTGCCTACCGGCTCATGTACCGTGACGCAAAACCAAGGATATTCAAGTTAGGTATTGCTATCTAAACCGCTACCGTGGCACGTCTTGAAACCGAATTGGCAGAAAAGTCCAGGAAAGAGATCGTGCAGCAAGCAATTTCATGCTGGAGAGCAGATGGAGTTACTTGCAGTGTGGATCTCATCTTAGGCTGCTTCATTAGTGTTAATACTGGTTACCTGATACACTCACGCACGCACGCACACACACACACACACACACACACACACACACACACACACACACACACACACACACACACACACACGGCCCGGTAGCTCAGTGGTTAGAGCGCTAAAAACCTGGTTTTGTTCAATGCCTCAAAAACTCAATTTCTACAACTATCTACTCGACATAACCTTCCAGACAACTATCCTCTCTTCTTCAATAACACTCAACTTCCCTCTCCTCTACATTAAACACACTCGGTCTATCCTTCACTAAAAATCTAAACTGGAAATTTCACATCTCTACTCTTGCTAAATCAGCTTCCAAGAAGTTAGGTGTCCTATGGCGTCTTCGTCCATTTTCTCTCCCTCCCAGCTGCTTGCTCTGTACAAGGGCCTTATCCGCCCGTGTATGGAGTATGGCTCTCATGTCTGGGGGATCCACACACAGCTTTACTAAACAAGGTGGAATCTAAAGCTTTTCGTCTTATCAACTCTTCTCCTCTAACTGACTGTCTTGATTCTTTAAGTCACCGCCGCAATGTTGCATCTTTATCTGTCTTCTACCGCTGTTTTCATGCTGTCTGCTCTTCTGAACTTGCTAACTGCATGCCTTCCCCTCCTGCGGCCTCGCTGCACAAGACTCTCTACTTCTTCTCATCCCTATTCTGTCCATCTTCCTAATGCAAGAGTTAACCAGTATCTTCACTCCTTCATTCCCTACACTGGTAAACTCTGGAACTCTCTACCTGTGTCTGTATTTCCACCTGCCTATGACTTAAACTCTTTCAAAAGAGGAGTGTCAAGACACCTCTTACGTTAACTGGACCCTCCTTTTAGATTTTTATGTTTCTCTTTCTACTTTTCTTTTAACAGGGCCTGGCAACCAGCGGGATTTTTTTTTTTTCCAACACTGTGTTTGCCCTTGGCCAGTGCCCTTGTAATGTAAAAAAAAAAATAAAAAAAAAAAAAGCCAGATGACCGGGGTTCGATTCCCCGGCCGGGTGGAGATATTTGGGTGTGTCTCCTTTCACGTGTAGCCCCTGTTCACCTAGCAGTGAGTAGGTACGGGATGTAAATCGAGGAGTTGTGACCTTGTTGTCCCGGTGTGTGGTGTATGCCTGGTCTCAGGCCTATCCGAAGATCGGAAACAATGAGCTCTGAGCTCGTTCCGTAGGGTAACGTCTGGCTGTCTCGTCAGAGACTGCAGCAGATCAAACAGTGAATTACACACACACACACATACATACATACACACACACACACACACACACACACACACACACACAGAGAGAGAGAGAGAGAGAGAGAGAGAGAGAGAGAGAGAGAGAGAGAGAGAGAGAGAGAGAGAGAGAGAGAGAGAGAGAGAGAGAGAGAGAGAGAGAGAGAGAGAGAGAGAGAGAGAGAGAGAGAGAGAGAGAGAGAGAGAAAATTACATGCCATCAAATAAATTTTCAAAAATACAAAATAAAAAAAATTCACAAGAAAACACAAAGAACTGAACACAGCTGCTGGAAGTAAATGAAAGCAGTGGCAGTCCTCCCGTCAGCTGTTGTGTGCTGTCCCCCTCCATAACACCCCTCCTGCAGCTGACCCACACTGGTATTAACGCATCCCGCCACAGGGACCGGGAGCTCAGACACTGATGAATTGTAGCCACCTACAACAGGCCAGGGGCGTGACTCGTTTATGACAACACGTAATAGATTCCACGTCCCTGAGGAGGCTGCAGAAGAGACCTAGGGGACGATGGGGTGAAGGGACGATAGAACGATCCACTTTACTCTTTGATGCGAGATGAAAGAAAACCGCCTCTCTAGCACAAAAGAGTTATCACTCATCCAGAAATTTGTGTCTTCTGTCAGCCGAGCATGGGCAGTTTGGTTTGGCAGAGCGTCTGGTGAAGTGGTGCAGTCATGGTGAAAAAGTCTAGGAACCTGCCACCTGAAACCCTTTTAAAGTAAAACTAATTGTTTTCCAACAGGTTAGTGAATTATTATTAAAAATAAATAGGCAAATACATTATGAAAGAGAGCTGATGCGTATTCACGTATTCTTAAACACTACCGCAAAAAAATCTGAAAAACATCTTCAAAGTTCAAATAACTTCCACTAAATGAAATTGATTATCACAATTTACAGGAACATTTAGAAATACGAACCTTATTTTCATTGTTCTCCACACTCATGCTTCATCACTTTTTTCGGGTGAGTTTCGCAATGTTACTTGATCGCAAAAGTGGCAATGTCACTGCGGCTTAAAAACTCTAAGCTTCACCGTCACCACCCAGCCCACATAAGTAGAGTGAAAATATTCCTTTTACAACATACCTCTCCAATAAAGTAACATAGATTCACAAGACAAATGAAAGAATAACGGAATGCAAGACTAAGAGGAAATGGAGAAGCCGTGAGGAGCAAACCAAAACTTATCCAAGATAAAAACATTGATTTGTGCGCTTCATCGCACTCAATTTATATATAGGTGAGAGGAGTCTGTCTCTCTCTCTCTCTCTCTCTCTCTCTCTCTCTCTCTCTCTCTCTCTCTCTCTCTCTCTCTCTCTCTCTGACCTACATAATATGACCACTTTGCTATAGTAATTTATATCCATCGATTTCTACTGCCTGAAACTATAAGATTCAGAGAGACTACTTTCAGAAGGACCACTACTAAAGGTAAGGGCGATTCTTCTTCCTCTCTCTGAACACTGACAAACGGAATATGATCCCGTTGTTTGCGGAGCTAATACCTCTTCATATTTCCATTATCAAAAACTATTGGATCTTAGGAGCAAACTGCCTTCAGACAGACTAACACTGGACTTCACAAACAGTGGAGTTTAGAATGAGATGTTTATTCCAATACGCTAAATGCTATTCCCTTCATGCTTCAGTGAAAATAAAAGTTTAATGAAAAAATAAAAAAGATATCAAATATAATCTGAAAGTATTGAATATTTGAGGAGTGCAATGAGAAAGTTGATTTTGTTCGTGCTTTCCTCTCTCTCTCTCTCTCTCTCTCTCTCTCTCTCTCTCTCTCTCTCTCTCTCTCTCTCTCTCTCTCTCTCTCTCTCTCTCTCTCTCTCTCTGTGTGTGTGTGTGTGTGTGTGTGTGTGTGTGTGTGTGTGTGTGTGTGTGTGCACGCGCGTGTTGCAACGCTACATTTGATACAATACAATCAGATTTTGCCCTCCAGAATGGGATCAAATAATAGTAAGAGCAGCGGTGATTCTTTCCCTTCCCCGAGGCTTTCATTCGCTTCACAACCACATCTTATTTCTACAGTTTTTCTATTCTCACTTCTTTTCTCGATTCATTTACATTCTTCTTCTCTTTTCTTTTCTCGTTACTGTTCTTACTTTTTTCTTACACTTCTTATTTCAATTCTTTCAAGACGAAAAGGAGGATGAGGATGAGGAGGAAGAGGAGCTGGAGGGCAAACATATTACACTATTACCTTTCGTCTTCCTTTACCGTCCTGTGTGGCTCTGTCAGGACAACCCGTTACTGATAAGGACAAAGGGACGGCGTGGGCAGGTCAGGTGTCAGGGAGGCAGCCAGAGAGGTGCTATCAACAAAAGAACACGTCTTCCCACGCTTTTTACAGAGCGGGCTCGTTTATAATACAAAAATTGAAAACATTTCTGTCAAGTAAATGACGCTGACGCCTGATAACATAATCATCACTTTTAGTTTCTTTTAAATATTTTCTAATTAGACGGTGTTAGCACTTAACAATAACACGTTTATATATATATATATATATATATATATATATATATATATATATATATATATATATATATATATATATATATATATATATATATATATATATATCCATTTATTGACTACTTTCAAACATTTCGATCTTTGATATCTTTTAAAGACTAAAAGAGATTAGTGATCGTTCACTATGGACTATAATATTAATGAAAGAAAACGAAAATTGTGAAATGCCGCCCATCATCTCCGTGGCCTTTGATAACAATTCTGATGCGAAAGTAAAACATTAAAAAATGCAAACCTTAATTTCCTCTGTTCCTCGTTATCGAAATGTTGGTTAAAGTGCAATGACAACACTCTCGTACCCAACACGTGCACTTCTGCAATAGGAGCTTTTTGCCTTAATGCGATATGAACAGACCTTGTAACCGCACACTCGCTATTGCAGATGCTACGCAATCACTGAGATATTTGTGCACTTCTTTTATCTACGTTAACCTTTACTGCGTCATACTGTACAGACTTTTCAATGCCACCTTGACAAGAATTTTGCCTACAATCAGCGGCTAACAGCACTTGTTTGTTAGAGATGAACTTCCTTGCCTCCAAGAGATAGACGCAACTCATTTGAACAATTTTCATTCTTTTCTACAAAATTTTCTGCTATTTCCTTTTCTTAATTTCAAAAGGTATTTATTTCTGACCTGTTTTAACGTTCGGCTTATGCCGGAGGGAGTGAAGAGTGATTATAAAGCCTTATACTTTGTTGTCCTATTCTTCTACTATTGCCTTAGTAGTACTAGGTTAGGTGAGGTCCTCCACGTGTGCCGGTGTGTCTACGCCTTACTTATTAGAGAGAAACAAAGTGACACAATACAAAACGGGTTGGTAAATAAG
Source organism: Portunus trituberculatus (assembly GCF_017591435.1). Lineage (NCBI taxonomy): Eukaryota > Metazoa > Arthropoda > Malacostraca > Decapoda > Portunidae > Portunus > Portunus trituberculatus. Next base: position 13,632,601 of record NC_059301.1, read on the forward strand.
TCTCATTCATAAGTGTTGACGCTGATGATATTAATTTAGCAGGTTTCTATTCGTATCTGCGTCAATCTTGGCTTCACTCCATTTCTCTAAGTGTGCCAAGGTTTCTAAGCCTTCCCCTTGACTTCCATTACTTATCAGAACAAACGAAAGCGAGACCTGCACAAGACTTGCTGGTAAATAAACATTACTCAGTCTGAGCGGTGATATGTGTGTCTTACCTTGATTCCCGCTCACTGATCTATTAGTCATTAGGAAAAGAGAAGGCAGTCACTCGTAGGGATTCAAAGTCATTATTACTGATGACCGAGGAGGAGGTGGGAGAGAAGAAATTGAAAGAGACGCAGGGATAAAGGAAATAGAATGGAGGTGGAGAGGATGAAAGGAAATGGAAAGAGGAAATGGAAAAATAACAGGAAGAGGAAGAAGAGAACTATCATAGAGGAGAGGAGGAGGAAGAGAAAAAAAAGACGAGGGAAGGAAATAGAAAGAGAAAGAGGAGGAGGAGGAGGAAGAAGAGAAGGAGGAGGGGCAGGAGGAGGAGGAAGAGGAGGAGGAAGACGGGGAGGAGGAAGACGGGGAGGAGGAAGATGAGAAGGAGGAGGAGGAAGAGGAGGAGGTGGAAGAGGAGGAGGAGGAGGAGGAGGAGGAGGAGGAGGAGGAGGAGGAGGAGGAGAGAAGGAGGGGAAAGGAGGAAAGGAGGAGGAGGAGGAGGAGGAGGAGGAGGAGGAGGAGGAGGAGGAGGAGGAGGAGGAGGAGGAAGACGAGGAGGAGGAAAAGGAGGAGGAGGAGGAGGAGGAGGAGGAGGAGGAGGAGGAGGAGGAGGAGGAGGAGAAAGAGGAGGAGGAGGAAGGAGGAGGAGGAGGAAGGAAGAAGAAGAAAAGAAGGAGGAGGAGGAGGAGGAGGAGGAGGAGGAGGAGGAAGAGGAAGAGGAAGAGGAGGAGGAGGAGGAGGAGGAGGAGGAGGAGGAGGAGGAGGAGGAGGAGGAGGAGGAGGAGGAGGAGGAGGAGGAGGAGGAGGAGAGAGAGAGAGAGAGAGAGAGAGAGAGAGAGAGAGAGAGAGAGAGAGAGAGAGAGAGAGAGAGAGAGAGAGAGAGAGAGAGAGAGAGAGAGAGAGAGAGAGAGAGAGAGAGAGAGAGAGAGAGAGAGAGAGAGAGAGAGAGAGAGAGAGAGAGAGAGAGGAGAGAGAGAGAGAGAGAGAGAGAGACCTAAGGCAGCACACAGTTGCCAAATCTCTCCAAGGTAGTTTTTAAACAACCTGTATCTCTCTCTCGTGGCTGGTTTGGCTTGACTTGTGGGAGAGGTAGTTAGTGTCGTGTGTTTTTTGTGCGCCTGTGGGGAAGTGCTTTGTGTTCTGTGCCAGTGTTCAGTGTCTGTGTTCACGAGTGTGTTAGTGTCGCACGTGTCGTTTAGAGCCAACACTCGTTGTCGCCCCCACACCTGGCTCCACAATTCCCCAGGAATCACTTATCCTCTCCTCAATGTCTAGCCCCGCCCATCGCCCCATAGCCAGGCGAGACTTGCCTGGCTACCAGCCACAGAATTGGTGTTGCGTTTGTGGCAAAGCAACACTTAAGACTCAACACGTGAGCTGTGACGAGGAAACCTGCCGTAACCTTTGTCACAACAGCTGCCTTGGGGATACGCCAGTCTTCAAGTGTAGCTACACGGAGCAGCTACGACTCCAAGCAAACATCCCGGACCCCGTCACCTACATCATCGAGGAGACTGATACACCCCCAACGCCACTACCGGACGACAGTGGGGAGAGTCAGTGGGAGGGCTTGGAGAGAGGAGAGCTAGTTTCACTAGTTGAGAAGCTCACTGAGGAAGCCTCTCAACAAAACTGTGTGATTAAGTCCCTCCAGGACGACCGAGACTTGATCATACAACACAGAGACGTGTTTGCTGCGGCTCTCAGAGTAGCAGACAGGCTGATAGCGTCAAAACAGCGCCAGACGCAAGTAGCCACACGCTCTCAGGCAGTCAGCGCCCACGCAGAGTCAATTGACGAACACTGGGAGGTGGTTTGTCAGGACTCTGAGAGGTGGAGGACGTGGTGGAGCTCGGATAAACCGCAACAGCTCCGCCACTCAGCTGTTTTCTCAACTTCCACCTTCCCTTCGCCTGCCCGGGAAACAACGACCGCTCCGCCTACCTCCACTGCTTCCATCGCCACACAGAGCGACTGTGACACCTCCCCAGCGTCTACTGTCACTCCTTCTGCCACACAGAGTGACTGCTCGGTACTCACTACCACGTCTACCGCCACACAGAGCAGCAGGGACTCTTCCTCCATAAATACAGCGAACGGAGTAGATCGCGGTGCCTCTGTTCGCCCACGAACCTCTCCTCAGACCACTTCAGGAGATTGGAGAAAAAAGAAAACTAAGAGGGAAGTGCAGCAGGACGCGAGGAAGGTGTCCAGCGAAGGACTGAGGACTCACCAGGCCACCAAGCAGACACAAAAGCGAGCCAAGGCAAAAGTGTGTGAGTACTGCTCACGGAAAGGACACACTTCTGCTACTTGCCACGCCAGAACTGACGATTTACGTCAGGAGCGTCTCCTACAGCGGCTCCTTACGGTGGAAAGACACACAGCCACACCCTTCCCACCTGCAGCGCCTCAGCCCGCCCACCACCTCACTTCATTTCAGTCCTTACCACAACCTCGCCCACTCCTTCCTCAGCCTGGTATCTGGAATCAGAGCCAGGGGCGGCAGTGGACCACTCCTCTTCACCAGTACCAGCAGTCGGCCGCGGACCCTAACCACCACCTCGGACTAGCAGGCCTCGCTCACTACCATCCCTCACCATGGTACAGCCAGCTTGCCCCGCCGCCAACTAAAGGTCGTCTCTAGCAACGTCCGTGGTCTCCGGACTAACCTTGCAGACTTATACCACAACTGTGTGCAACGACACAATGCAGACGTTGTTGTGGTGACAGAGACATGGCTGAACAGTGAGGTGGAGCCCACGTATGGCAGGATGCAGGGCTTCACCCACTGGGTGAGGAGGGACCGACAGGAGCGAACAGGAGGTGGAGTGGCTGTCTGCTTCAAGGAAGGAATGCAGGCCCAGCTACTCGACATAGACACGCCTCCACTGATGGAGATGATGTACTTCCGAGTAACGCTGGCAGACCGCTCAGCCCTCTTACTGTGTGCCCTGTATCGCCCCCCCGCGACAAGGGCCTGACTCACTCCTGTACCTGACTGAGACTTTAGACAACCTGATGATGGCACACAGCTGCAGCCACGTGCTGATTGTGGGGGATCTCAATCACCACCTGGAAAGAGACGCCTACGAGAATCTCCTGGAGGTGCAGGGTCTGACAGATCATGTCACCTTCCCCACACATGAACGAGGAGGGACATTAGACCCTGTCATCTCAGACTACCAGGAGGACAAGCTTCAGTGTCATCAGCTGGGGCTCGTGGGCAGCTCTGATCATCACGCTGTACTGACACAGCTGGAAGTGGGCGTGGCTCGGGACGAGGCCACCACCCGCACCATCTGGCTGTGGAACAAAGCAGACTGGGCTTCCCTGCGCCGCGACCTGACCCACACCCCATGGGCCACTCTGCTACAGGGAGGAGCAGAGAGTGAAGCACTTGCACTCACCTCTCACCTTCTCGCCCTCCAGAGACGCCACGTCCCACACAGGGAATACACCACCAGACCGACGGATCAGCCATGGTTTGGCTACCGTTGCCGTGTTGCTGCTGAGGCAAAGTATGCTGCCTGGCTCCGCTACAAGAGGAACCCGACTCGGCGCAACAAGGACTTGCATAGGGCTGCATGCAGGAGGATGGTGGTAACCAGCAAGTGGGCCTTAAAAAAAGTGGGAGGAAAGCCTGCGCCGGAAACTGTGTGGCACTGGCGTAGGAAACAAAACTTGGTGGTCCTTGTTAAGGACAAACAGGAACTGGCCACCAAGAATCCATCCCTCCCTCAGCAAGCAGGACGGTACTGTCGCCACCAGCAGTAAGGAGAGGGCACAGTTGCTGGCTTCCTTGTTTGCTGGAAAAATGAAGGTGGGGAATCCACAGCAGCCACCGCCTCAGCTGGTCCAGCAATGTGAGAAGACTGTCACCATGGTGGAGGTGACGCATCAGCAGGTGAAGCGATTATTGCGGGGGCTGGACACACAGAAAGCTACCGGCCCTGATGACATCAGCCCGCACCTGCTGAAGCGATGCTCCCAGGAACTGGCTGCCCCTCTCACCCAAGTCTTCACAACTTGTGTACGGGAAAACGTCTGGCCTTCAGTGTGGAAGGAGGCTCGAGTAGTTCCCGTACACAAAAAAAGCTCCAGGACGGACCCAAAAAACTACAGACCCATATCCCTGTTGTCAGTGGTGGGTAAAGTGTTTGAGAGGGTCGTGGCAGAGGTGGTGTGTAGCCATCTCAAGGACAATGCCCTCCTCTCAGACCAACAGTTTGGGTTCAGACCTGGAAGGTCAACCTCCGACCTAATGATGCTTCTCACCAGGCAGTGGCAGGACGCCCTCGACGACGGCAAGGACACTATAGTGGTTGCTTTGGACATAGCTGGAGCTTTTGATAAAGTATGGCACAACGGATTACTGGAAAAGCTTCGTGCTAAAGGCATCCAGGGTGGCTTGCTACGACTCCTGGGAAATTACCTGCAGGACAGAAGCCTCAAGGTGGTTGTCAACGGGCAAACATCTGAGTCCCTGCCTGTGGAGGCATCAGTGCCACAGGGTTCAATTCTTGGCCCACTCCTGTGGAATATCTACGTGGATGATCTTCTCCAGCTACTGCCAGGAGTCAAGGCCTATGCTGATGACTGCACCCTCTCCTATACCTATCCACGCCAGGACAGTGGGCGGGCTGCTGAGGCCATCAATCAGCAGCTACGAGTGATAGAGGAGTGGGGTGCTCGCTGGCAAGTGACATTCGCGCCGGAGAAGACACAGGCAATGGTTGTCTCTCGGTCCCCAGCCGCCATGGCAGCAATGGCAGGAAAGTTGTCTTTTGGCGCTGCTGCTCTCCCACTCCAAGATGACGTCAAGATACTTGGAGTGGAGGTGGATCGAGGGCTGAGGTTTGACAGCCATGTCAAACCATTGCCAAGAAAGCCTCTCACAGGATCTCCGCTCTCAGAAGGATCGCCAGTTTCCTCGACAGGAAGGGAGACTGCTGCTGTACAAGGCACAGGTGCGGCCCCACCTTGAGTACGCAGCTCTCTCCTGGATGTCCTGTGCCGCCACACACAGAAGGAGACTGGACAGCATCCAACGCCGCGCCATACGGCTAGTAGATGCTGCAATACCACCTCACCCAGAGCCTGAGCGTCCCTTGATTCACTGGAACACCGCAGAGATGTGGCGGCGATCGTAGTGTTCCATAAGGCACAGGTGCAAAGAGTGCCACATCTGGCAGGGCTGCGTCATCCTCTGAGAGTCACCGCACGGAGCACGAGAACGGTGCTCAATGGTGGTGACGCCGTAGAGGTGCCGCGATCCCACGGGTGTCAGCATCAACGCACCTTCGCAGGACGCGTCTCCAGGATGTGGAACTTGTTCACGGCCGCGGTGCCTCACGTCCAGGAGATGAACACACACAGTGTCAAACTGATGGCACATAAGTGGAGACAGACACTGCCAACTCCTCTGACACTCTTTGTGACGTGACACTCAGTGTAGTGCAGTGCGTGAATAGTGCTAGTGAAGTGAAAAGAACAGTGCTCCATTTACATGCTGACCATCTTGTATATTATCTATTTTTAAGTCTTGTAAATATTGTAGAGAAATAGATTGTAGTACCCTTAGAATAGGTAGCACACGACAGTGCGCCTTTGGGTACATGTTCTTCTGTATAAATTATGTTTAAATAAAAAAAAAAAAAAAAGAGAGAGAGAGAGAGAGAGAGAGAGAGAGAGAGAGAGAGAGAGAGAGAGAGAGAGAGAGAGAGAGAGAGAGAGAGAGAGAGAGAGAGAGAGAAAAGCACTATTGAGTTTCTATACAAGACATGCACATCTACACCAACCTTCCCACCTCTATCAATGAATTTGTTTACTCTTCCTTTAAATATTCCAGTTGATTCGACATCATTTTCTTAAACATCTTAGCTTCTGAAAATTATAAGTGTATTTTTCAGAGTATGTTAATTTTTCTATTAATATGTATTCCTCATTACTAATAAGAACAGACAGAAGGCTATAGTGAAACGCATAAGGAATTTTCAGGAGTGTGTTCATGATTCTAGTGAGAGTTTGATATGTACGTTTTCCACATGACCAATGGGAAAGAAAGAACACTCATGCCAATCTCACTGATCACCTATGAGTCATTTGAGATGAAAAAGAGTTCTTGCAAGAGGTTCGGAAATATCTAATTATGAACACGGTTATTAGTGAATATTAATTACGTGGCCTCTGAAAATAATTGGTACAAGGTCTCAAAACGCTTCATGATGAATATGATCCTGCAGTAAAATGATAACGTTCACTTCTCCCAATGGATTATCAATGAACAGCCCTCATTTGCAGTGCACGATTGCAAGGTATCTGGCGCAAATCAGGCCTAGTCTCTCCTATAATCCCCGCAAAGAATAGATGATTTGGCCGGATTAAAAAAATTTACGAGATTGAGATTTAGTATGGTTCAATCCGTCATTTTTCGCAGGTAATGAGAAATCGAAGGTATTAATCAGATCATTTGTCTTGTTCTGGGACGCGTTTCACAGATTTCCTCTAAAGGTGATGCTTCAGTCTGGCTCTTTTGTTTTAATCTGTCTCTCTCTGTTCGTCCGTCTGTATTTGTTTCAGCGTCTGTCTGTCTGCATGCTTTTGTGTTCGTCTTATCTACTTTTTTTTTTTATGTCTATGTCTACAAGCCCAATCCTCCCCAAATTCTTCCCACCTCTCTCTCTCTCTCTCTCTCTCTCTCTCTCTCTCTCTCTCTCTCTCTCTCTCTCTCTCTCTCTCTCTCTCTCTCTCTCTCTCTCTCTCTCTCTCTCTCTTTGAAATCAATCTTCTTTTCTTTTCTACTATTTTTATTTTTCTTCTTCGTCTGTTCCCCTTTCTCCTCCCCCAACGCTCTCTCTCTCTCTCTCTCTCTCTCTCTCTCTCTCTCTCTCTCTCTCATTTATTCTGGGCGCGTTGAACAGTTTCCGGCGTGTGATTCTCT
>NC_059301.1:13644753-13652253 GCF_017591435.1 Portunus trituberculatus
CACACACACACACACACACACACACACACACACACACAACACAACACCACAAAACACACTCAAATCACACCACAACACTACAATATACACTCAAAACAAACCACAACACAATAATACACACTCAATTCACGCCGTAATACCATAAAACACATTCTAAACACACCATGACACCACAAAACACTTAAAAACACACCACAACACCATAAAATACAACACAACACCACAATGCGCATATAAAGCAGTCAAATCACACAAAATATAATTAAAGCTCATCATAATCACCACAAAACACTCAAAACACATCACAATACCATAAAACATATTCAAAACGCACCTCAATACGACAAAAAACACATTACAGTACCACAATCCACTCTCAAAATAGACCACAACATCACAAAACACTCAAAACATATTGCAACACATACTCAAAACACCCCTCAACACCACAAAACACAATCAAAACATCCCATAACACCATAAAACCCAGAGGAGGAGGACAAGCTGTAAAGTTGACTGAGATAAAGCTGCCAGCCGATCACCATGGCACAACTCTACTGACCTTAAGTTTGGTGCAGGAAGAAGTTGCCTGACGTATAGGAATGTGTGTGTGTTTCACTGTTTGATCTGCTGAAGTCTCTGACGAGACAGCCAGAAGTTACCCTACGGAGCGAGCTCACAGCTCATTATTTCCGATCTTCGGATAGGCCTGAGACCAGGCACACACCACACACCGAGACAACAAGGTCACAACTCGATTTACATCCCGTACCTACTCACTGCTAGGTGAACAGGGGCTACATGTGAAAGGAGACACACCCAAATATCTCCACCCGGCCGGGGAATCGAACCCCGGTCCTCTGGCTTGTGAAGCCAGCGCTCTAACCACTGAGCTACCGGGTGTGTGTGTGTGTGTGTGTGTGCGTGCGCGCGCGTGTGCGTGTGTTTATGTCGGTGAGCAGAGTTAGACTGAAGAAACACTCCATTAATCCAACTATTTCCCGTCCGTTCTTTCTTTAACAACGCCACTATTGGCTGTCACTTACTATCTTGATCGGGGCAAACTGAGTGACTTAGTGATCATCTTTTTAGACGGAAATCATTCAGAGTATCGTTGACATTGCTCAGTACTCGTTACAATAAAAAAATAAAGTTGTACTAACTCTACCGGAAAGCAATAATAAATTTACAGTATCCTTCAACCTGTAATTCCCTCCTTCAATCACTAAATTAAAGATGAACAAATTTATGAAGAGTACAAATATTCACACTATCAACTTGCAAGCTGAACCGTTGTAATAAAAGAGACATAAGCACAATTATAAGGATCAGTAGCAAGAAAAAGACCAAAATATGAGGTTTAAGTTAAGGCTCAAGCTTGCGAGATCGCCACCGTCACGTCACGAGCCACGCCATCACAGACTGCATTCACCATTGAGTGTATACTAATGTCATCCTCACCCGATGTTATTTGTCTTTTCTTATTTCCCTTCCCCTGGTGAATTTCGCCTCACTATGTGATGATTGGTAATATATTTTCTCGTAGAGTGGCAACAGTGACAGAAGTCAGTTAGCCAGCCAGCCACCGCAGTGTCTAGCTGTCCGCCCTGTCCTGTTTACCAGTGTCTTCCTCACACATTGAATTCTCTCATCTCCTACTCTCTCAGCCTTCCTCCTCGCTGGGTGTGGGTTGGTGGTTATGTATATTTGTCAGTGATTGTGTTGAGTGTTGTCCAGTTTTGTCATGGTGGCGGTGATATTGACGGGGTTAGCCTAGACTACCCTTAGTACACAAGACAAAACCAAGCCACTCAAGCATTTCCGCATGTTTATTTGCTCTAGCCCGTATAAGCTGTCCATTTCTGAAGGTAGAGTTTGTTGCCATTGCAAAGAGAGAGAGAGAGAGAGAGAGAGAGAGAGAGAGAGAGAGAGAGAGAGAGAGAGAGAGAGAGAGAGAGAGAAAGCAAACAGACAAATGCTTGACCGTTCTCTGTTTAATAACAAAAATGATAATAGTTTGTTGACACTTACAACTGCTGTTTGTGTGTGTGTGTGTGTGTGTGTGTGTGTGTGTGTGTGTGTGTGTGTGTGTGTGTGTGTGTGTGTGTGTGTCAGTGTTTTACAGGAAAGTGTGAAAGCCTATTTTACTCGACCTTTTTTTTTTTTTTTACTCCGCTCTTAATCCTCCTCCTCCTCCTCCTCCTCTGCTTCTTCTTCCTTCTCCTACTTATGCTAATCATTATTTTTCTTTTGCATCTTTTTCTTCTTTCTCCTCGCCTTCATCCTCCTCCTTTCCCAAGACATCATCTTCACCGCAATCTTTTCCTCATCATCATAATATCCGTTCTCCTCTTCCTCTTCTTCCTCCTCTTCCTCCTCCTCCTTTTCTTCCTTATCCCCCTACTCTTCCTCTTTCTCTTATTCCTATTCCTTTTCCTCCTCCTCCTCCTCCTCCTCCTCCTCCTCCTCCTCTTCTTTCCTCACCTCACTTTCCCTTTTTACTGTCACTTATCTTATTATATTGATTTCCTTGGTCATTTTTCACAGCTGTGCCTTTCTACTATCTCTCTCTCTCTCTCTCTCTCTCTCTCTCTCTCTGACCGGTCAATATTATCAAAACCATCACCATCACCACCACCACCACTACCTCTACCATCACCATCGCCACCACCACCACCATCGCCACCACCACCACCATCGCCACCACCACCACCACCACCACCACCACCACCACCACCACCACCACCACCACCATCACCACCAAGGGATCCTGTAAGAGTAATGAGGTTTCAGAACAACGAGATTTACTAGGAGAAAGCAAAATCGTGTCATACGTGTTTACCCCTCTTGGCTGATTTACGTGTAGATGGGTGCCTAGAGAGAGAGAGAGAGAGAGAGAGAGAGAGAGAGAGAGAGAGAGAGAGAGAGAGAGAGAGAGAGAGAGAGAGAGAGAGAGGGAGAGATTCCTATTTTTTCATTGTCATATTTATTTTTCCCTTATTGCCATAGCCTTCTTTTTTTCTTTCATTATATCAGTAGTAATCACACTTATTTGTCTACATCATTGATCTTTCTTGTATATTTTTCGTCTCCTAGTCTCTCATACTCGTAGCTTGCTGGGTGGCTGGCGTGTGGGACGGTCTCCTAAGGTTATTACTCATACTCAGAGCTTGTATCCACGAGTATCCTTCTTGTATATCAGTGATCGCGTTCTCAAAAGTTACAGTGGCGTTTTACCTCGAAAACTTTTAACAGCCTCCTGAGAAAGTTACTGAGGCATTTAAAGGGTTTGTGTTTCCATGATTCCAATAATAGTGTCACATGCATTCTCTGCCATCAGTGAGGAGAAAAAGTCCAAAGAGAACCGGAGCATTTTATTTCTGTGGCATTTGGAAAATAGTGGCACAGGAGCACAAGTCTGTAAACTTTGATAAACTCCGGAGCCGAAGCTGTCGAGCTAACACGCTAAAACATTTAAAAAAATGAGAATATGAGAACAGCATTAATATTAGAGTGTTTTGTGCTCTCCCTCTGTTATGTGATCTTTTTTTGGCTCCAGAAAATTAAGACATGAAAAAAATAAACCGTCACAAAGTTGAGTGTTAGAAATTGTCGAGATAAAACGCGGAAACATTTCAGAACAGAGTAGCATCGGTATACCAGATTCCAGAGTTCAGTGTCGTCTTTTTCTTGCTTGTACGAGATTAACCCTAAAAAAACACTTTCAAATTCTCATGGTAACACAAAGAAATATTTGAAAATACTAGCAGGAGTAGCAACAATATTCCAGTGTTAATTGTTTCCCTTCTGTTATCTGTACAAAATCTTTCACTAAAGGAAGGAAGCAAATAACTTTGATACACGAGAAAGACTGTTAGCTATTGTAGGTAAGATGGGTCTGACTACAGCATAAATATTCACAGCATTCAGAGATCATGGTTCATTCAGTGTGGTCCCTTTGTTACCTGTATGTATGAAATCTATCACAGAAAGGACACAATAACACAAGGCGGAGTTTTACAGACGTATCAGAAGGAATCAATTTAGCGTCCCTTGAGAAGACTGCAAAAAAGTGGAGGTCAAGAGAGTGAAGTTGTCTTTGACGTGAGAGAGGAAAGTTAAGAATGAAGAGTTGAGAGAGAGAGAGAGAGAGAGAGAGAGAGAGAGAGAGAGAGAGAGAGAGAGAGAGAGAGAGAGAGAGAGAGAGAGAGAGAGAGAGAGAGAGAGAGAGAGAGAGAGAGAGAGAGAGAGAGAGAGAGAGAGAGAGAGAGAGAGAGAGAGAGAGAGAGAGAGAGAGAGAGAGAGAGAGAGAGAGAGAGAGAGAGAAAGAGAAATTAGGGGCGAAATAAAAAAGAAGATAGCACAAAAGATAGTAAGGATGATGGGCATAGTTATTTGGGTAAATGACATGTAAGAAGAAGAGGAAGAGGAGGAGAGGAGAAGAGGGGGAGGACGAGGAGGAGGAGGAGGAGGAGGAGGAGGAGGAGGAGGAGGAGGAGGAGGAGGAGATAAAGATAGTAAAAACAACTAAGATAGAGAAGAAAAGAAGAGAAAAATAAGTAGTAAATATAAAAATAACAATAACAATATAAACAACAATAACTTAGTAAAGCAACAACAATAACAATAATAACCGGTACGAAAAGGAAAACAAGGAAGACGAAGGTAAAAAAAGATATGAAGAGAGAGAGAGAGAGAGAGAGAGAGAGAGAGAGAGATGGTCATGATGAGGATACAAACACAATGATCACCTTCCCTGCTATCTGTCATATTTTCCCCTTAATTACTAAATACACTGAAACATTTCCTTTCACTTTACTGACATGAACGACTATTACACTTCATAGAAATTCCTCTATCTTTCTTCTAACTTGCTTTTCTTTCTTTTCAGTCGCTGCTTATAATGACTGAATTGTTTTTAGTGATGTGACCTCAGTGAAAAGGTTAATGATTAAAGACTGAAATCTGCAGAGATGTAGCAGGTGAGAAGTGGCGCTATCTGAGGCACCAGAGCGGCAATGACACAAGAGAGAAAGGAAGGAACCGTCACAGCCACTGCCTCAACACCAGGAGAGATAAGGAGCAGGATGTGTAGGAAGAGGAGCAGCAGGCCGAAGAGAAGATGAGGAGAGGAAAGGAGAGGAAAGGAGAGAGAGAGAGAGAGAGAGAGAGAGAGAGAGAGAGAGAGAGAGAGAGAGAGAGAGAGAGAGAGAGAGAGAGAGAGAGAGAGAGAGAGAGAGAGAGAGAGAGAGAGAACAAGCAAGCCAGCCAGCCAGCCAATCAGTCAGCCACACAACAAGATAGTCTGTTTGTCAGCCAGTCAGTCAGTCAGCCATCCAGACAGATAAACAGATACACAGACAAACGAAAAATGGTAAAGCCAAGATAGCAAAGAGGAAGAGGATTAACAATATTGGAAAACCTTTCACAGTCAATGATGAATAATACAGATTTTTTAAACTAGAGTTACCAAAGTCTCTGGTAACAAATAGCAAACTACCCGTTGTGTCCCGTGACTGGAGAGCCACGGGAGGACGGAGACAAAAGAAAGAGCCATGTCTCGTGTATATGTAAGTAAGGAAACTGCGCACATCCTCCTGGCTGTGGAAGACAACTCCGGAAATAGCCGTGTGAAAGTGACTAGCAAAACTAAGGAAATATTTTCGTTCTCTTACTCCTATATCAAGTAAAATAAAAAAAATTGCAAAAACAAATAGGTAAGTGAAAAGCAAAATGATGAGAGAATAAATATAGAATAAACAAATCAATACTTAAAATAAAATATAATGAAAATGAAAGAAATAATTTAGCTGAATACAAAAACAAAAAGATACAGAATAAGATATAAGATGAGGAACACGAAGAACATGACAAGAGAGAGGGAACACGAAGGGAAAATGGAGACAGACAAGGAATAAATGGTGCAAAATATATGTATAGAAAAACAGAGACAGAGAGAAAGGAAGGAAGGAATGAAAGCGTCAGAGAACAGAGGAGAGAGAATGAATGATGAAAGGAATGGCAGATGAGAGAGAGAGAGAGAGAGAGAGAGAGAGAGAGAGAGAGAGAGAGAGAGAGAGAGAGAGAGAGAGAGAGAGAGAGAGAGAGAGAGAGAGAGAGAGAGAGAGAGAGAGAGAGAGAGAGAGAGAGAGAGAGAGAGAGAGAGAGAGAGAGAGAGCTACTTCTCATGAATTACACTGCTTTACTTATTCATTTTTTCATCGAAATGAGGAAAGGGAAGGGGAAAGGGAAAAAATAACTCTGGAGGAAATTAAGGAGAGGAAAAACATCTTCAATCGCTTATGAGACAAAGAAAAAAAATATCAAAGGATATGAACACACGCACACGCGCGCACACGCTCGCGCGCGCACACACACACACACACACACACACACACACACACACACACACACACACACACACACACACACGCCCGGTAGCTCAGTGGTAGAGCGCTGGCTTCACAAGCCAGAGGACCGGGGTTCGATTCCCCGGCCGGGTGGAGATATTTGGGTGTGTCTCCTTTCACGTGTAGCCCCTGTTCAACTAGCAGTGAGTAGGTAAGGGATGTAAATCGAGGAGTTGTGTGGTGTGTGCCTGGTCTCAGGCCTATCCGAAGATCGGAAATAATGAGCTCTGAGCTCGTTCCGTAGGGTAACGTCTGGCTGTCTCGTCAGAGACTGCAGCAGATCAAACAGTGAAACACACACACACACACACACACACACACACACACACACACACACACACACACACACACACACACACACACACACACACACACACTTTCTCTCTCTCTCTCTCTCTCTCTCTCTCTCTCTCTCTCTCTCTCTCACACACACACATTCCCCCACCACAACCTATAATATCCGGAATCCGTACGGGTAATTCAGGATATTCGGATAATCGATGCATTTGAGGTCCACGTTCACTATACACGCTCGCCAATCGATCAGTTCACACTTACACACATACACACAAATGCATACACAGATACATCGTAACTCCTGCAAGTTGTGTGTGGCACTGATGGAGTTACGAGACAACGTGTGTGTTTGGTATGCAGGGACGATTATTCTAGTCAATTCTTTCCAACACTCTCTACCGGAAGTTACTAATGTTCGGTTTTCAAGGATGCTTTCGTGACTTTAATGGTGCGCTAGTTGAAGATACCGAGATCTCTTTTCCCAGGAATGAGCTTGAGAGGTGTTCTGCATTATCTAGGTAGAATCACAAAAACTGTTGATCATCTCTACCATTGAGAAAGAGTTCATGTGAGACTATTTCTGACAAACACTACTAGAAATTACTGAGATTTCCAAGGTGATTGTGGTGATATTTTTATAATGAGTCTGCAGTATCTAAAGATAAGCATTTACAAAGAAAATCTATTAGAAATAGATGCGCCTTTTGAAAGCAACTTTATCGTATCTCATCTCAATCATTTCTGAGAAACTCTGCACGAAATCAATCAAGTTTCCAAGGATGTTTTCATGATT
>NC_059301.1:13657253-13662253 GCF_017591435.1 Portunus trituberculatus
GTGTGTGTGTGTGTGTGTGTGTGTGTGTGTGTGTGTGTGTATGTGTGTAATAAATCTTAGATTTTACTTGACGTACATAAAAAAAAAAACATCATTATGGCATCCTCGTTAATTCACCTATGAGACACAGATCACAGACTAAATCTTGATTCACACAAGCACACAACACCAGCCAAAAAATGTTGCACAGGAAAAAGCCTCAACAAACAAAATATACGTCAGATTTACTTAAGTCAACAAATAGGAACTGCTGGAAATGGTTATAAGAAACACAAAAACAGACTGAAAACACATGCCAATATACCACGAAATGCTTGATAAGATAAAGGCCTCAACGAAATAAATATAAATCAAATTTTTTAGACGGGAAGCGATTTAAGGCTTCTTGCAATATAAGTGATAAGAAATCAGACTTAAAGAAGCACGTCAGCGTAACACTAAACACAAAATATATAGACATAAATAACTAGAATGACATACAACCAATCTTCAAATTTCCCCTTTCACCTTAGCCTCCTCCTTCCCTCATTTCCTGTTCCCTATATTCTCCCTACCAATTCACTCTCTCGGCACCTTCCTCCGTTTCTCTCATCTAAGCATCTCTTCTCCTCATTATCTCCTTTCGATCTTCCTTTTGTTCCCCACCCGTTCCTGACACTGGTCCGTAATCTGAAACGCTTTGCTCTCTCACCACGACTATTTTCCAAGGCCACAGAGATAATTGGCGGGCTTTTTAAGAGTGTTTCTCCAGTTAATAAAACATAAATCTTGTCAATATGCCTCTAGAACCATAAAAGCCCCTTAAAAAACTAGTGCAAATATAAATAAAGCATTTCGAAATAATGGAGGTAAAGCACAGAAAAGTTTGAGAATACAAGCCTTTATACCTTCTGCCTATAGCGTTCCCCCTTCGTTGTTCCCCTCGTTCAAACACCCTTTCCCCTCATTACTTCCCTCGCCACCTCCCTTTCCTTACTCTGCACAGATAAAGGATTGGATCAGAGAAAGAAATGGGCAAAGTCAGAACCAAGAAGGCGTTGGAACGAGTAAATATTGGACACAGTAAGAGTTGAACTAAAAACTGGACCGAGTAAGCATTGGACCGAGTAAGCGTTGGCCCCGAGCCCTCCTCCCTCACTGTGTAGTTGTTAAGAGAAGCAAGTGTCTCTAATGGTCCTAATGAGCCGACGACGGGTTGCGCTTATTTCACTGGGAGAGGAAAGGAGAGGCGGAGCAAGGAGGGAAGAGAGAGAGAGAGAGAGAGAGAGAGAGAGAGAGAGAGAGAGAGAGAGAGAGAATAATATCATCAAGGTCTCTCTCTCTCTCTCTCTCTCTCTCTGAAATTAACCACGCCAGCAAACACCAACAAATTAAACCAAAGAAAGAAAATAGACGATAAACCAACAAGAAAGAAAAAGACAACAAAACTGGACAGGAATGGAACAGAAAAAAACAAAAGCCAAAATAAAAAATAAAAAAAAAGGAGAAAGAAATACAAGAGAACAAGAAAAATGCAAATGACTAAGGTAGGAGAGGAAAGAGGGAGAGGAAAGGGGGAGAGGAAAGAGGGGAATGGAGGGGAGGGGAAGCGAAGTGAGGGAGAGGAAAAGACGTGATGTAAGAGCAATTATTAGAGTGAGAGCAATTTTCACACTCTCTGCTTCGCTTGCTGCCCTGATAGTGAGGCGAACGTTGCACCTTGTGAGCGTGAGACTGGCCGGGACTGGGAGAGAGAGAGAGAGAGAGAGAGAGAGAGAGAGAGAGAGAGAGAGAGAGAGAGAGAGAGAGAGAGAGAGAGAGAGAGAGAGAGAGAGAGAGAGAGAGAGAGAGAGAGAGAGAGAGAGAGAGAGAGAGAGAGAGAGAGAGAGAGAGAGAGAGATCAAACATGAAAAATACAAGAAGGGAAAGCTAAGAATAGAAATCAATTAATCCTAAATGATGTGACCTGACTCGTGTTTCATTGAGACTCTATTAGCTTCAACTTGCTCAAGATAATCACTGCACCTCAATGAAAACTCGCTCGCCTCCAAAGACTACAAAATTGAAACACGATCCTTGTACTGTTAAGCCTGGAAGTGATAATGAAAAAAAGAAGAGAGGAGGAGGAGGAGAGAACACCCAGATAACTACGCTAATCAAATGCTCATTCTCTAGATGTTCATTATGCTCTACACATCATTAAAGGATCTCATTACGTTGTAGAAAATGAATAACCTGCTATATCTTAACAGTAATATCATTATTAAAACTAGTAAGAACATGAGAACATAAAGTAAGGAAAGCTGCAGGAAGCCTTCGTGAAAATAAACAAAACAGATTATATAAAAAGGTCTTGTAACTTCCATTATTCTCTCTCAAAAAAAAAAAATTGAATGGAATAGACTCTATGATCAGGCTGTTAGATAAAGAAAAACAATAATCTGCTATAATTTAACGATATCATCATCAATTCAAACTAGTAAGAATAGAACATAAATAAATAAGGGAAACTGCAGGAGGCAATCGTAAAAATAAAGAAAGCAGGTAGTATAAAACGGTCTTGTAACTTCCATTATTCTCCCTCTAAAAAAAAAAAAAAAGTGTTATATAAATCATGAAAGTTTAAAAGAAGGATGGATAAGCTGATGAACAGAGATGATAGGTGGATATACGTAGGCATGTTTCTTGGAGCAACTGCCAAGTGTAGGCCTGGCGGCTCCTTAACACTCCCTAACGCTCTTATCTCCTATATTCATTACAGGATTCAACCCTTTTAGTACAATAACGCGTTTTTACTTTCATTTTCGTTATTATATGGCGATTTTATGGAGCTTCAGAAACTTGTGGGTGATGAAAATAGTAAAGACTCTGGCCATTAATCTTCTGACCTACATATTCTTTCTTAATATAAATAAACTCGTCTAATAACACCCAAAACTCATGGTAATAAAGCATTCCAGTACTGAAGGATTTAAGAATTTTGGAAATCATCTTTTATTACTGAGTTTGTTAAACAGAAGCCAGGAAGACCATTTCGCATCAGTAAAAAAAAAACAAAGCTTCACCGAGTCTCATCAATAGAAGTCCTATCCATTAAATACAAGCAGATAATTAATGTGCTTATTGTAGTTGTGATTCCTGAACAACGCTAGCAAATCAAGCCATTGCATAAAAAATATTTCCACTATGTGTGTGTGTGTGTGTGTGTGTGTGTGTGTGTGTGTGTGTGTGTGTGTGTGTGTGTACTTTGTACGAGGTGTTCAGCATAATGTGTTTAGAAGTGACAATGTTTATGCAAAAAATCTCTCTCATTATTGTGTGTGTGTGTGTGTGTGTGTGTGTGTGTGTGTGTGTGTGTGTGAGAGAGAGAGAGAGAGAGAGAGAGAGAGAGAGAGAGAGAGAGAGAGAGAGAGAGAGAGAGAGAGAGAGAGAGAGAGAGAGAGAGAGAGAGAGAGAGAGAGAGAGAGAGAGAGAGAGAGAGAGAGAGAGAGAGAGAGAGAGAGAGAGAGAGAGAGAGAGAGAGAGAGAGAGAGAGAGAGAGAGAGAGAGAGAGAGAGAGAGAGAGAGAGAGAGAGAGAGAAAGGTGGAGTTACATGGAAAATATAAGGAAGGGGTATGAAAAAAGTAGAATCAAGAAGAGGAGCAGACATGGAGGAGGGTTGAGAAAAGAGGTCTGGCTTAATTGATACGTCATGACTTCTGTATAATGATATTTACCTATTAAAATTAATTTGTCATATCGCTCTAGGTAGAAATAAGAATGGAAAGTCTGCTCCATCAAGCAAACAGCCACAGCAGTACATACACTAATCTAAGCGCACATACATATATGCATACAGGCAAACATACATACATCATTACATACATACACACTGACAACTTAAGCGATAGCACACACTTGCACAGGATCACAAACAGACTTACGAACAAACATGTTGATGAAGTTCTGATTTGTACAGGTAGATTGACTTGCAAGCACACACACACACACACACACACACACACACACACACACACACACACACACACATGTGGGGATAACGGTTGTTTGTATAATATAACTGTAATTATAGCGTAAATGTAATTAATTGTAGTGTTTAACAATGCAGTTTATTGACTTTAAATTATTGACTTTCAATTTAACTGAACAAGGTTAAGGGTTGGTTGTTTTATACACCATGCTTCTTTTGTGTATTGCTTCACTTTTAATGTTCGAACTTTTAATTGAGTATAATGCAAAGTTTCTTTGATACTAGTGTCTGGCCGAGAGATCAGACCACTTCTGGCTTCTCAGGACACACACACACACACACACACACACACACACACACACACACACACACACACACACACACACACACACACACACACACACACACACACACACACACACACACACACACACACACACACACACACACACACACACACACACACACACACACAGACACACACACACACACACACACACACACACACACACACACACACACACACACACACACACACACACAGAGACACACACACACACACAGACACACACACACACACAGACACACACACACACACACACACACACACACACACACACACACACACACACACACACACACACACACACACACACACACACACACACACACACACACACACACACACACACACACACACACACACACACACACACACACACACACACACACACACACACACACACACACACACACACACACACACACACACACACACACACACACACACACACACACACACACACACACACACACACACACACACACACACACACAGAGACACACACACACACACACACACACACACACACACACACACACACACACACACACACACACACACACACACACACACACACACACACACACACACACACACACACACACACACACACACACACACACACACACAGACACACACACACACACACACACACACACACACACACAGACACACACACACACACACACACACACACACACACACAC
>NC_059301.1:13672253-13674753 GCF_017591435.1 Portunus trituberculatus
GAAGAGAGAGAGAGAGAGAGAGAGAGAGAGAGAGAGAGAGAGAGAGAGAGAGAGAGAGAGAAATTCACCACTCCCTCCACTCTCCACCTCTCTCTCTCTCTCTCTCTCTCTCTCTCTCTCTCTCTCTTTCAGTACCTGGCGCGTCCAACAAGTTGATTTCTACAATATCTAAAGAATAAATGTATTTGTAATGCCTTTGATGCCACAAACATTTCGATGCCACAGCGTGTTTTCTTGGCAGTAAAGTTGTGTGTGTGTGTGTGTGTGTGTGTGTGTGTGTGTGTGTGTGTGTGTGTGTGTGTGTGTGTGTGTGTGAGCACGGCATTCCTACGTTCATTAACTTCTCTATTAGGATGCATCTAATTATCGTACATAAGTAAAATTTATTGTCTTTTTTCCAGCGTGTGGTATTTAAAGCGTTGCTTATCAGGGACATAGATACTGACTAGAGAAAGATACAAAGAAATAAGATAATGAATATATTAGCCATCTGGTCTTAGTATGTGATAAGTTGCAGAATA
The DNA here is from genome assembly GCF_017591435.1 of Portunus trituberculatus. Classification (NCBI taxonomy): domain Eukaryota; kingdom Metazoa; phylum Arthropoda; class Malacostraca; order Decapoda; family Portunidae; genus Portunus; species Portunus trituberculatus. Next base: position 13,672,775 of record NC_059301.1, read on the forward strand.
TCTTGATTTTCTTTCTATACATTCCACACAAATCTTTATTCATTTTCAGGCACTTTTTTTCTCATTATCTTAGGCTCCTTTCACCAGTGACAGAGACTCAACTATCAATTTCTCTAAGTTTTAGTTTTTTTTCCCCTTTTCTCTTTAGTTTCTCGACATTCTATACGAACCTCTTTCTTTCTCAAACTTTCTTCCGTCTTGTTTTTCCAACGAATGAGACTCGACACTAATAAATTTTTCTTTTTCCCACGAGTTTTTCCCTCATTTCTTCGTTGGAGTCTGTTTCTTTTTATTTATATTTCCTTTCTATACATTAAACACTGACAAATCTTTTTACACAACATTTTTTGCACTATGAATCGATTTATCAGCTTCTCTTTAGCTATTCCATCATTTCTTAGTCTAAATAAGTTTTTTTTTTTTCTGGAGAGGGTGACGGATGCTCTCGCTACTGTCACGTCCGTCACACAGAAACACTTCAGCTCCTGTCACGTGCTCTTCACAAAACACTGTCGTCACACTCGTTACCACCGCTAGCATACTCGTACTATTATTAAACAGAAGTGAGTGAAGAATTTAATGGAATGTCAGCTCTTTAATAAGATAAGGCTAATTTATGGAATGAAAAGTACGTAACAGTATTATATTTCACTTTCATGTTGGCCTCATTCGTATCTATATTACATGAATTTTACCCAATTACCAAGTCTAATGTTGTATACTACTTAGATTTAATGTAGATTTTAATTCTCCTCTCTTTATATTTGACGGCACATCTTGTCGTATACGTGTTAAGGGAATAAAACGTTAAAAGAAACCTAGAATAAAATGCTCTCTCAGTGTTGTTCTTTTGAAAAAATGACTAACATTATCTCTAAATACATTAAAAAAAAGCTTCCTCAATGATACACCACACACACACACACACACACACACACACACACACACACACACACACACACACACACACACACACACACACACACACACACACACAAAAAAAAAAAATAAATGCTCTTACCTCCAAACTTGACATTAAATTTTATTGTCTACGTGTCACGGAGCGACTGGATGTGGCCAATAAAATATGAAAAACAAAAAAATGAAAAAGAAAAACTCAAAGCCACTATTTCGCATGATAAAAAAGAAAGTAAACAAAAAATGCTGCTTTTTCCATAGTTGACATTGTATTTTGTTGTATGCATTTCAAGAGAGACTCCATAGTGGCACAAAAGTTGAAACAGATAGATAGATAGATAGATATAGGTAGATAGATAGCACAAGCTCTCTTTTTTTATCTAGGAGGGTTACCTGTTAAGGCCAACAAAATTGTAAATTGAGAAAAGTCTTACTGAGGTGCCGATCCCAAGAGAGACGTCAAGAGAATCATGGAATACTTAAAGATAGGGATAAGTGTCTTGAACCCTCCAGTATATATATAATTAGATTTTTTTTCATGTAAGAGGGGAAAGGTGGCCAAGGACAACAAAAAAACAACAAAAAGGCCCACTTATTTGCCAGTCCCCATGCAGTTCCAGGAGAGTTCATCAAAAGAAAGGGCTAAATATATTGAAAATTCCTTAGATCCATGAAAACAATTATTGGAGTTTCCGAAAAGCTGTTTAGTTTACGCTCCCAGAAGTGCACTGATAGCTCTCTTCAGGAACAGTTCAAGTGCATTCAACGTAAGCAATCATCTCTGTGGCCTTTGAAAACACTCCTTGTGTCAGAACAAAGCGCTCAACTACACCACTCTTTAAACTTAGTCTGATCGAATCAAGTGGAGCTGAAGGAACTCTTCTCAGTTGCTCTTTTCCTGATTTCAGTTAGCGATGAAAGTGCCTTCATCATCATTATCATCATCATCATCATCATCATCATCATCATCACCCTTATAGAGACTAGCATCCTCAGAGAGCATTTTTTTCCTACTCTTTCTTTCAGCCCTTGGACAGTATCCCTTTAACTAAAAAAAAAAA
>NC_059301.1:13677253-13742253 GCF_017591435.1 Portunus trituberculatus
GTATGTGTGTGTGTGTGTGTGTGTTTATGGTTGGTCGGGTGTGTGGAGGGGATGAGTGGATGTGGGTGGATATTGGCGTGAGTGTGTGTAGGCGCACTCGCTTTAATTCAGTCTGAGAGAGAAGTCTAATGAAATTTGCGGTGTGAGCAATTCCATTGCGTTTTAAGTGGGCGGAAACAGCCAGACAAAGATAAATAAATTTGATTAAACTATCGGAAGAGGAAATTGCTTTGAGGAAAAGCCGCAGAGAGAGAGAGAGAGAGAGAGAGAGAGAGAGAGAGAGAGAGAGAGAGAGAGAGATACACATAGGCAGACAGACAGAGATGGATAGATACAGACAGACATGCAGAGACAGACAGACAGACAGACAGAGATAGATAGAGAGAGAGACACACACATACATACAGAAAGAAAAACAAAATCAGATACACAAAAACGAATGAAAGAAAATAAATAAATAAAGGGGGAAAATAAACAATAAATAAAATTAGCAGGAACACCAAACAGACGCAAACCAACCAACAGAATGACACACAGCCAGACACACAGACAGATGAGGAAATAAATCATTTAGTACTGAAAGTGAAACAAGAATTTAATTAAAACTGCGTTGGGGAAAAAAATTTAAAAAATACTTGGAAAAAATAAATACCTACGAATGAACATTGCTACAGCCATTTTACGGTTAGAGAAATTGGCAACTAACTAATATTGTGTCCATTTTTATCACTCACCAGAGACAGAGAGAGAGAGAGAGAGAGAGAGAGAGAGAGAGAGAGAGAGAGAGAGAGAGAGAGAGAGAGAGAGAGAGAGAGAGAGAGAGAGAGAGAGAGAGAGAGAGAGAGAGAGAGAGAGAGAGAGAGAGAGAGAGAGAGAGAGAGAGAGAGAGAGAGAGAGAGAGAGAGAGAGAGAGAGAGATCATTATTTCTTTAAATCCTTTAAATAGCTTCCATTTGATGTGAAAAAAATTAAATAAAGAACAAAAAACTTTTCATAACAAACTAAACCAAACCAAACAAAATTAAACAAGATAAAGCAAATAAAATCAAACACACACACACACACACACACACACACACACACACACACACACACACACACACACACACTTCCACTTACAGAAATGACTCGGGTACAAGGACGCGGTGGAATCCAGCGTGGAGAAAAGAAAGAGTTCCTCTGAGCCAATGGAAAATGTGCCGGGCAGCAAGACGAGGCAGGAGTAACAAGGCGGAACTGGGCATGGGAGGAGGCCAGCTGTGTGTGACGTGTTATATGAAAGAGAGAGAGAGAGAGAGAGAGAGAGAGAGAGAGAGAGAAGGGTAGAGAGCGACTGGGTGTAGGGTAGAGAAAGTTCTGCGTATTTCATAGCGTTCAAATGTTATAGTCGGTTTACACAGGAGAGGGAAGAAAGATGAAACGTTCTCTCGATAAGGATGATGTCATCTCCATCCATCTCTCCCTCTCTCCGCTCTTTCTTCCTTTCTCTCCCTTTGTCTCTTCCATCACAGTTGTGTAAGAGATGATATTTTTTCATTTTTTTATCAATATTTCTTCATTATATATTTATTTTGTTGTTTTGTGTGTATTTGTTATAAGACGGGTATGAGCGAGTATAGTCCGTCGCAAGAAGAGTACGTTTCCGTCCTGAATAAGGTCAAAGCGAGATCCCATGTTTTCTTAATCCAGAGAAGGAACACCAAAGATTAGCATAGTTTATAGGATGAAAAAAAAATAAAGTAAAGTAATGCCAGAGATGATGATGATGATGATAGTGACGATTACAATAATGATACTGATATGCTTACATTCTGATCCTTTAATCAATTGCTTACTCACTACTACTGCAGACCACACTTTATCCCTTTGTATCTATCATTACGTGTCTTCACGCTCCTTGCTTTCAATTAACAGTCCTGCAAGGTCTCAGGATCCCAGTAGATATTCAATATACACAAGCACTATTTCTGTCTGCCCCTGCCTTACGTTCCTGTCATTGCGTTCATTGCATACTCCTACAGTGACGGTCGATAGCCGAGTAACACGCTACGCACACTCTTACTGTGCTTAGCGTGTCCCTGTGATTGCAATTTTTCTAATCTGTCAAGATTATCAGTTGTCATAGCGCAGGTGGTTTCAGTAAATCAGAGGACTTGTGGTTAAGGGAATAGATAGAATACCGATCTTACTCGACCTCTGACCAGGCGTGTATGTAGGTCCTTCTGGTACTGGTCTTCAAAACATAGTGGTAGAGTTTATTGATTTATTGAAGTCCTTGCGGTACTACTCTCGATCACAAAGCGGTAATGTCTGTCGATTTGCTAGACGAGTACAGGCTGCTTGAGACTAACGTTATAGTACCTGTCAGCAGTGCTCAAAGACTTCAGATACTGCAGGAACATTCCACTGTCATACAAAGAATAAATGTTATTGAATTGCTTAATTTATTGAAGTAGTATATATCAGTTGAGGTTAATATTTTAAGTCTCAGTAAGGTTACAAATTCTACAGAAATAATTGCTATATGAACACAAAGCACAGGATAAGTTTGTGCTTCCATTGATTGTATGCACCTCTCAGCAGTGCTCTAAGATTTTGGGGCTCTCAGAAACACTCAAATGCCACACAGACACCAAGCTTTTATTGAGTTGGTAAGGATAAGTGTGTATTTCCATGAAGCAAGGCCGGGTTCTACATGTGTGACGGTCAATAAAGAACATGAGCTCCCCTGCTATCAGGTAACAGTCTCGTGACCGTGAAGTGAACTTCCTGCACGCCTAATTATAACTTGTCGCGGTGTCCTCCTCTTATGTCACACCTACTCCCTGCTGTACAATTGTTGAGCATATGCCTCGCTGATCTGTTTCTTTGTCGCTTCCACCCAATTAAGCTCTAGTGACAGTGATTCCTTGGAAAAGATTTCCACCCAAAACTTTTTCTTCTTTTTCACAATGCATTCACAGAATTTGAATAATTTGAACTTCATCTTAACTGAATCGCTTTATCTTTTGTAAAGTATATAAAAAAATAATTATGTTTAAAAAAAATCCCAACTTGATTCAATTCAATTTAACCTCAATTAAACCATCAGCCTTTTTCTTAAAAAAATATAAGGAACAAATAAATATATATCACTCATAAAGAAATCCTTAAATAACTTTATTTAATATACCTAGACCAAACGTGTCCACCAGATCTTTCCAAACTAGCCTTACAGGACCTTACCTCACCTAACTAGGCTTAAGCTATTTAACAAGACTAACCAACTCATGGACTAAGAAAACTTAACCCTAAACTTTTGCTTTTATTTTGACGATAATATAGTTGCTGAGAAAGGAAAAATATTGTGATATTTGAGATTAGTAAGAAAAAAACGAAATAGAAAATAACTAAATGATTGTAAGTAAGCGAAGATTTTTACTAATCAATATAACGCGGGATATATTTATGAAAGATGCGTTTCTGTTTGTAAATACTGAGAAACGTGCAACATGGAATGAAATGGGAGATATTATGTGTGTGTGTGTGTGTGTGTGTGTGTGTGTGTGTGTGTGTGTGTGTGTGTGTGTGTGTGTGTGTGTGTGTGTGTGTGTGTGTGTGTGTGTGTGTGTTGAAAAAAAAAGTAAAACATGCTAGTATTTTTAACATGGCTTTGTAGCAACATTTGATTAGTTTCATGCCAACAGGTTTTCATTCTCATGTGTGTGTGTGTGTGTGTGTGTGTGTGTGTGTGTGTGTGTGTGTGTGTGTGTGTGTGTGTGTGTGTGTGTGTGTGTGTGTGTGTGTGTGTGTGTGTGTGTGTGTGTGTGTGTGTGTGTGTGTGTGTGTGTGTGTGTGTGTGAGCGTGAGTATGTGTATGTATGCACTCTATATTTTAACGATGCGACCCTAACTTTTTCTCTCTCTTTCTGTATATTCTGTTTGCGAAATACTAACACGAACCAGTTACACACACACACACACACACACACACACACACACACACACACACACACACACACACACACACACACACACACACACACACACAATGAAACAAGTAGACAGAATGATGAAAGATGCAACCCATCCACTACATAATTGTTACACACATCTTAAATCTGGAAGAAGGTTAGCACTGCCCATGATGCGTACTGATAGATACAGAAAGTCATTTGTACCTAAAAGCATTCTGCTTTTCAATCATCTATCATCACTATAACTTCTAGCTTTAAGTTGTCATGATAACTGTAGGTGATGATTCATGATAGGGATGGTGACAACTTGATATCACATGTATATTATAACAATGTTACATTTTATACAAAATAACCTATGCAATGTTTCTTGTTAATATTTTATGTTTCCTGTTTCTCTGGTTTTATCTATATTTTTAATGTGTATACAACTACTAAGAAGCTCTAATGCCAAAATGAATTTCATTTTGTATTACATTTTGTAAGACAATTTGACGAATAAAGCATCTTATCTTATCTTATCTTATCTTAAACGCGTGCGGGCGCGCGCTAATGGGAAAGATTATATATATATATATATATATATATATATATATATATATATATATATATATATATATATATATATATATATATATATATATATATATATATATATATATATATATATATATATATATATATATATATATATATATATATATATATATATAACAAATAAGCAAAATTCAAAATCTAAAGTGTTTTACATGATTCATAGAGAGAGAGAGAGAGAGAGAGAGAGAGAGAGAGAGAGAGAGAGAGAGAGAGAGACAGATTAATAAGTCATCAGGAACACACCTACATACATAAGTGTAAGCCTCCAAATCTTTTTTCCTCCTCCTTCTCCTCCTCCTCCTTTTCCACCTTCTCCTCTTACTCTTCCTCCTCTTCCTCTTCCATCTCTTTCTCTTCCTCTTCCTCTTTTCCTCCTCCTTCTGCTTAGCAAATTTCTTCTATCTTTCTACCTCATCACCACTATTCTAGTCATGCAAATTGAGCTTTTCTTCTTGTCTTCCTTCTCGTTTTTCTCATCCTCTTCATTCTCCTCAATTTCTCCTCCTTAGCACCGTCATAATCATAATAATCATACTGGTCTTGCTTACAAATTTCACTATTCTTTTCGGCGTCCTCCTCCTTCATCTTTTCCTCCTCCTCTTCTTCGTGCTCCTGACACTTTCATTTGCTTTACCATCACCTCATTAACATTTCTCTTTCTCATTTCCCTTCTCATTACTTTTTCCTTGCCGGCCATTCATCCTTGTGTTTGCGTCACGTGTCACGCCATCCTTCCTTCTCACCCTTCTTCATCTTCTTCCTCCAGTTTTGTATTCCTTCCGCTCTTCCCTTCCTCTCATCCCTGATTCGTCGTCTGAGGGGTGGTACCAGAGAGAGAGAGAGAGAGAGAGAGTGTGTATGAGGGCGCGTGCGTGCGTTTATGCGTGCGTGAGCGCCAGATTCCATTACATTCCTCTCTACTACGGGTTTTAAATGTCTGTGTATCTGTTTGTGTTTGCTTGTCTGGTTGGTTATTTGTTTATTCGTTTGTTTGTGTGTCCATGCGCCCGTGCGCGCGCGCGCGTGTGTGTTTCACTGTTTGATTTGCTGCAGTCTCTGACGAGACAGCCAGACGTTACCCTACGGAACGAGCTCAGAGCTCATTATTTCCGATCTTCGGATAGGCCTGAGACCAGGCACACACCACACACCGGGAAACAAGGTCACAACTCCTCGATTTACATCCCGTACCTACTCATTGCTAGGTGAACAGAGGCTACACGTGAAAGGAGACACACCCAAATATCTCCACCCGGCCGGGAAATCGAACCCCGGTCCTCTGGCTTGTGAAGCCAGCGCTCTAACCACTGAGCTACCGGGCGTGTGTGTGTGTGTGTGTGTGTGTGTGTAGATAGATAGATAGATAGATAGATAGATAGATAGATAGATAGATAGAGAGAGAGAGAGAGAGAGAGAGAGAGAGAGAGAGAGAGAGAGAATTAAATAATTGCGGTTATTTGTCTATGGAAATCACACCCAAGTGAATAAAAACGATCATAACTTATGCACTAAGGAAGTTTAGCAAGCAACGCAGTACGCAAGATGGCACTAGATGCACAGGATTACAGCAACGCTGTGCTAGCCACAAAACCTCAATACAGCACGTGTGAGAATAAGTGAAGTGCACAATTTACAAATTTCACAAGAGTGTCGCAGCACTGCGTTATTCCCAAAACTTTAAAAAATTGTAACACTTTAAACAGTGTATGGTTAGGAGAATAGACGGATAGAACAAGTTACTAGCTATACATGAATAACGCAACGCAATATCATTCACAAAACTAGTCCTCCATCCTTGAATTCATTCAGGAGCGTTAATTAACAGCACTTGTTGGGCAGCTAGCAGTGTGATCTGGTCCTGGTCCGGGTTCGCTGCTTCCCTCCCTGCGCCTGGCGTAATGGAATAAACCGCTACACCACTAACTTATTCCCACTCTCGGTGGCCAGATTGTGGTCGTTAATTATTGCTATTATGATTATCTTCAGTAAGAAAGGCCACTCTCAAAGACAACGAAAGTAAATTAAAAAGGCGTATTGGGCATACTTTAGTCTAGTAAAACAAAGCTTGATCAAAGAAAAGGTAACAATTGGAAAGAAGAGGTAAATGACACAGATAAGAGATTGTATAGATTATTATCGTTATCATGATATTCTGTGAAGCAGAAAAGGTTCTGGGCAAGAATTACTTAAGCCAGAAAAAGGGAATATCTACTAAAGGTGCCAGACTCAAAAGAAAATAGATAATATGATTCTTCAAAATTAGAAAAGCGCCTTAAATCCTCTCTGGAGAAGCTCCTTGAAATAGATAGCAGAAAAGGACAAAGCGGTGTGTTTTCCCTCTCAGAGCCTAAACTAATCAGTCTGATAGTACAAATAGAGTGGGTTCATATGACTGGGTGATTGATTGCTTCACGATTTGAGGAGGTACAACAGGTGCAGTATTTGAGGAGGAGCAGGAGGGAAGGAGGAGAGGAGGAAGAGGCACACACGATTGCATTAGATTGCGTGGGGTAACTAAAGAGCAACAGATCGTTATGTTCTTACATGACTGTCTGGAAATCGATTACAACTTTTGTTAAAGAGACATACTGGCATACCAGCAGCAGTGGAGAAGGAAGAGGAGAGGGAAGAAGGGATAAGACTAAAGAAAAAGAAAGGGAAGACGAGGTAAAAGGCGATAATAAGAGGAGTGTGAGGAAGACGAGTAGAAAGAAGAAGAGGAGAAAATAATGACACTGAGAAAGGTATCATGACTGAGAGCCCGCATTGTTTCCCCACTTGCAGCGCACAACTCCCGGCAGTAAACACTGGGAGTAATGAGAGTGAGGCATAAAGTTTGAAATACTCGGTCAGCGTCAAGGACAATAATACATAAAATTGTTAACCTTTAGCGAATATTGTGGCTGTAAATATTTATGGCAAGTATTTGTGCAGGTAGACATGAATAATTAAACTTGTATTTTTAGTGGAACATCTATTTGATGAATGAATGAATGACTTGCTGAGTGTAAAGACTCATGCAGCTCAGGCACATTAATGTATTTCATTCATTCATTCATTTCTCTTATTTCAAGATATGATTTTCTTTAATTTCCCAATTGTTTTTATGTGCAAATGATCAAACAGAGAACTAGATTGATTTATGCTATGATATGTAAGGTCAGGGCCAACAAAACCATCCTTTATTTAACTAGCCTTCCTCAAAACAAACAAAAAAACCAGTGTAAGTAAGAGTGGCTGGAGGTTGCTGAACTTCTAACCACACATTGTTAAGAAGTCAATGTTATGCAGGCAGGAAGCAAACAAACGAGTCTGGCTCACTTCTACCTGTTGTGTATTTCTCATCATGCATCAGCGAGTCACTCCGACCCGAGGCAAGCAGACTTGTATCAAACATGAGTGCACAATTTATTCCTCCCTGTGCTCTTCTCTAAATAAAATCATGCTTGCTCATATTATATTGGTCAGCTTTCCTCTATATTCTTAATTTACTTCATGCTTTACTTATCTGTGTCTTCTGTTAAAAAAAAATATATATATATATATATATATATATATATATATATATATATATATATATATATATATATATATGTTTTTTATTTTTCATCCTTGCCATTTTTTTCCTTATTTTCTTTAAGAGAACAACCAATAAACAGACAGAAAAAGGTCCACCGAAGCTGCCTATCTCGGGGTCGTCTAAAGAAATATCCAAAATTACAACAAGAAATCACATCAGTAACTTGTGCTCCCTATAGACATTTTCATTTAGTGGTACCTTCCTTTATCATCCTGCCTATGTTCCCCCTTCGCCAGGAGTAGAGGAGAAGTACTGTTTCTTCCTCTTCACCCCGTCATCCTGTTCCTGCGTCTCATCAGTAACTTCTTATAAACGGCCCCTATTAGTGGTATCTGCAAAAAAATAACCTTCCTCTGCTTTCCCTTCGTCAGGAGCAGAGATGATTTATTGTTTGCTCTTTCTATTCATTTCTGCATCACATCGGCAACTTTACTCCCTACAAACATCCTTTTATATACATTAATTAACCTAGCATCTGTTCTCCCTTCATCAGGAGGGGAGGTGAAGTACAGCATCACGGGCGGCAACAAGGACGGCCTCTTTACTATTGACCAGCGCTCGGGCACCATCACGCTCGCCGCCACCTTGGACTACGAGATCAACGATGAGGTAAACGTATTATTCTTGTGTTTTCTTATGTTGCGACGTTCGTAAGATGAAAAAAATGTGACAAAACAGGATCAGTATGGTTTGATGATTAATTATAAGCGGTAATAATATAATGAAAGTGTGTGTGTGTGTGTGTGTGTGTGTGTGTGTGTGTGTGTGTGTGTGTGTGTGTGTGTGTGTGTGTGTGTGTGTGTGTGTATGTGGCCGCTACCCTCCTTCTTCAGCCTTACTTATGTACATAGACTATAGAAATTGCAGTGTGGAATACTAAAAACAACAAGAAATTACTAGGAGTCGCATAAGATAATAGGCAACAAATAATAGAACACGAAAGTAATAACAGTGGTATAGATAAATAGTATGATTGTATATTTCACTTTCCCAGGAGTGTGTGTGTGTGTGTGTGTGTGTGTGTGTGTGTGTGTTTCACTGTTTGATCTGCTGCAGTCTCTGACGAGACAGCTAGACGTTACCCTACGGAACGAGCTCAGAGCTCATTATTTCCGATCTACGGATAGGCCTGAGACCAGGCACACACCACACACCGGGACAACAAGGCCACAACTCCTCGATTTACATCCCGTACCTACTCACTGCTAGGTGAACAGGGGCTGCACGTGAAAGGAGATACACCCAAATATCTCCACCCGGCCGGGGAATCGAACCCCGGTCCTCTGGTTTGTGAAGCCAGCGCTCTAACCACTGAGCTACCGGGAGTGTGTGTGTGTGTGTGTGTATTCATCACCATCGACACTGAGATTCCCAGCCTCAGCAGATGAGATTTAGGAAATGATTTGTTGTAATGGAAAGCAAATTTGGAACTCGGCAAACCGCAAAATTAAAAGCGTTCTCTCGGAAAAAATAAAAAATTAAAATGAAATATGAAAAAAAAGCAGTGGAAGGAATAGGGAACAAAAAGAAAAAGAAAAGAGAAAAGGTAATGGAATACTCGACCACAAAATGTCACCAAGATAATAAGAAAAAAAAATGTGCCAGGTAAATAAACAACCCAGCGCGAGACACAAAAGAAAAATCATGAAAGTGAAAAACAACCTGATGGCGGCCACGTTTTTTGCGTTGATATTAGAGTGGTTGTGGTGTTGGTGGTAGTTGTGGTGGCGCTAGTGGTTGTCGTTGTTGTTGTTGTGGTGTTGGTGGTGATATTGGAGTGCTGGTGGTGTTGGTGGTGGTTGTGGTGGCGGTAGTGCTTATCGTTGTTGTTGTGGTGATTTTGGAGAGGTGGTGGTGTTGGTGGTTGTTGTGGTGGTGGTGGTGATGGTGAAGTTGATGTTGACTTATCTAATTAATATCCTCAACTTGCCTTTCTTTTTTTTTCATACGTATATTCTTTCACTTTTTTATTTGTTTCACAGGTGGGAATGCACATACATTTAGCGGTAAACTATCAAGTATTAACCAAAAATCATAAAATTCCGTGAAGTATTAAACCCAAAAATCAATAGTTGAGAAAGAGAAAATATTGGACCACCTTTGCCATCTTTATTGTAAACCCTTTCAGTACCATAACGCATTTTCATATTCATTCTGTCTACTATCTGGTGATTTTATACAGCATCAAAAACTTATGTGAGGATAAAATATTGAAGACTCTGGCCATTAATCTTCTGACCTCCATAGACCCTCCTTAATGCAAATAAAATAGTGTAATCATACCAAAAAATCCTAGTAATCATTCGACTCAATATTGAAGGGGTTAAGCACGGACTCTGAACACTCACCAAAGAGATTTCTCCACAAACTATGCTTGCTGGAACTTTAGCGTTAACCCTTTGCCAGGCACTTGGTACACTTTTCCATAACTACCAATCGCTCTGAGACACTTTTACTTGTTGAACAGCCACATTCAATCTCTGAAGTGGAAAGAAATTACAAAATACATCCTTTTCATTGCAAACTTTCTTACAGATGTTTACAAAGACTTCACGCATTGCTTCTGATACTGCTAATTGTCTCGTGTCGCAGTGAAAGAGTCAACCTAAAGAGAGTTTCGTAAGGGCGGGAAAAGATTCTAGATAATCATCCTTTAGTAAATTCATTATCGTGACCATAAGAGTCCCTACGCCAAGAGTATTGATAACATGTACATTTTTTTGTATAACTGATAATTGGTAATCTTTTTTTCTTTTTTATCTCGCCTTCTTTCGTGTTTCCCTTTCTTTCTCCCTTCCTTCATGTCATTTTCCAACTCACATCTTTTTTTTCGTTTTCTTTTTTTTATATCCTCCTGTTGCAATATTTTCTCCTTCACCTGTGACATATTGGACCGCTGCTTGCCTCCTTCTTTCTTCCATTTTATTTGGCTTTTCTCTGTTCTTTTTCTCTGGCCCAACATTGTTGTTGTTCTTCATTCCATTTCATGTTTGCCTTTTGTTTCCCTTGCTCTCTTTTTTTCTATCATGTTTTTTTCATGTTGGTTTTTGTTTCCTGTGTGTCATTTTCTCTATTTTTCCTTTCATTGCCATCATGAGTGACTCTTCTTTTTACCTCCTTTATCCAGCTCTAGTTTCTTCTCTCTCTCTCTCTCTCTCTCTCTCTCTCTCTCTCTCTCTCTCTCTCAAAATGCAAGAAAAAACTAAATAATATGAGAAAAGCAACAAACATCACGAAAAAAGTACAAAAAACACTGTGGCTGCTGTATTTATGTTGCCTTGAAAACAATATGTAACAAAAATGAATAAATGAAAAAATGGACGGAAGTGAGTGTGAAATATTTACATAAAAAAAATAGTTATTCGCTTGTATAATTTCCCTGGTGTCACGATTCTGGCGGCGTGTGAACTCTAAATGTAATCTTTATTTGTTTATTTAGCGCCTCCATGGTGCAGTGCGTGGCTAGTTCGCCCCTGGCTTTACGTACGAATCCCGCAGTGTAGGTTCGAATCAAGGCTGCGTGGAAGTTCTGAAAAGAAAAAAAGTTCCCTTAGCTTTTCATCTTTCCTTTGAGTTGGGACAGTAAATGGACACATGGGCTCTCTCTCTCTCTCTCTCTCTCTCTCTCTCTCTCTCTCTCTCTCTCTCTCTGTTTTTTTTTTTTCTGCCTGTAGATCACCGCCAGCACCTTCCTCCCCACACTATACTCTTCTCTCCTCTTGATCTGCCCAAAACATAAGAAAATGCAGCTTACGTCATAATCTTATCCCTCTTACTCCTCCCCCACAGCACGAGTTGGTAGTGACAGCTGAGGGTGGCATGGACGCTGCTCATACATACGTGTTCATAAGAGTGGATGATGTGAATGATAACCCGCCCGTGTTCCTGCAGCCTGAGCCTCGCATCACCCTGGTGGAGGAGGATGACAGAGATCTTCCAGCGCCTGTGGCTAAGGTCTGAGGATGCAAGAGGAGGAGGAGGAGTAGGAAGAGATGGAGGAGGAGGAGGAATAGGAGGAGGGAAAGAGAGATAGAGTTAGTTATGTTTTGTGTATGTAGATGATTGGGTGGATAGTGGGTAGGTAGGTATTCAGAAACCTATTATTCTCTCACCACGACTATTTTCCAAGGCCACAGTGATGATTAGGCTGGTTCTCAAGACTGCTTCTCCTACTAATCATGTAAAAGTCTTGTTAATCTATTACCAAAATCATTAAAAAAAACATCCTTGAAGATACGTACCACTTCATGTAGATCCTTTTGAAGATAATAGAGATGTACAGAGGTGTTTCAGAATACAGTCCTTACTGATGTCTGGTGTGGCGGTGGCGGCGGCGGCAGGTGACGGCAGTGGACGCGGACCTCAAGGACGGCGGGCGTCTGGTGTACCGCGTGACAGGGCCTGGCACGCAGGAGGAGACGGGGGAAGGGGAGGCTTTCTTCGCTATCCACGCCCGCACTGGAGACCTCATCCAGCTCAGGGTAGGTGCTTCCTCCCTTCATCTCTCTCTCTCTCTCTCTCTCTCTCTCTCTCTCTCTCTCTCTCTCTCTGGTAATGACAAACAGACTTACTAACAATATCGTCTCGTAGCGCTACATGAACTCTTCTTTATTAGTCACTTAACAGCCTCTTTCTCTCACTCTCTCCCTCTTTTTCTCTGAATAGGCACTAGACAGAGACCCACCCCACGGAAGGGGCTTGTGGCGGCTGCGGGTGGAAGTGCGGGACGGCCAGTGGTGGGAGGATGAGGAGGACATCGGCCCAAGTTTGATAGATCTTTCCTCCCCCACTCATCATCACCGGCAAGCGTCCTGGGGCCACCGGGAGCCTGCACGAGACCCTCACTCTAGAGTTCCATCGCGGCACGTTAGCGGCGGGAAGAGGATCGTCACTCCGTTGACCGAAACCTACAGAAATAGGAGAGATGAGCTCCACATGTCAGTCAAAGAGCCTGCAGCCCCTAGGATAAAAGAGGCTGGGTCACTGGTCATGGATAAATCGGTCCCATGGTCTGTTGCTGGAGCCATGCGTCCTCCACGGCCTGGAAGTCGAGTCTCTGATAAAGCCTGGAAGCAGGAGTCACATTCATCAGCCATGGGACTCACGTATGACAGCGAAGGGGAGATACTGAGTCCCACCACACGAGATAAAGACATGAACTCTAAGCACGACCTTTCTTCCGCCACGGCAGGATGGAGGGACCGTCGTGGGACGTTACCTCATGACTCGCAGATGAGACACGTACTAGTGGCGCCCAGGAAGCCACGTCATGCACCGTACTCCGTGTCCCGCGAGGCCGGTCACGTCGCCTTGAGGCCCCGCCAGGAAACACGAGGAGACGCCTTGTATGGAAAATGGTGGAGACAGAAACGAGATAACGAAAACGAAATAGATGTCACAACGTTGGGAGAAAATATTAGCAGACCACTGAAGAAAGAATACTCTGATTTACTTTCCAACCACCACGAGCGTTCAGATACTCTCGCAGACCACTCGGCACAGGCAGGGAATGACGGAGGCGACGTAAAATACACCGCTGCGTTAAGAAAGAATATCAGCAACACACCCCTATACGTACCGTCAGACGCCCTCACAGATCCGAGGGGAGAAAGGGAAGGGACGAAACATTCTCTCCTCACCTTAACCAGACACACACAGGAAGCAACAACACCCAACCTTAAGACCACAAACCCTACAAAGCCACAACCACAGAATAGAGGAACCCAGTCAGCCTCCCTGGGTAGAAACGAACTGAAGACAGAGATAAGGAGACGGCAGAAGCCCCGTAAAGAAAAAGAAAACGTAAAATTCATCCATAACAAGAAACCCTTCACGTCTTCCAGCGCCAGACCGTTTTTTGTGTCCTCTTCAGATTACATCAAGGGCGTCAGACTCCAGAGGGACGCTTCAGAAATGGATTTTACCTTCGGGACACTGGAGGAGGATATCGAGGAGGAGGAAGAAGAAGAAGAAGAGGAGGAGGAGAATGTGTGCGAGGAGATGATGTTTGAAAGTGGTGGTGGTGACTCAGGGTGGAGGATACACGTGGTGGAGACGGTGGTGACGGTGGTGGTTAAGGATATCAATGACAACGCTCCGGTCTTCCCTGACACCACTATGCTGGGACATGTACAAGAGAACGGCGCCGCAGGTGTGTGTGTGTGTGTGTGTGTGTGTGTGTGTGTGTGTGTGTGTGTGTGTGTGTGTGTGTGTGTGTGTGTGTGTGTGTATGTGTGTGAGTGGATGGGTTTGGGTGGGTGGGTGGATGTCGTTGTGGCTTTCATTACCTTTTTAATCATAATTCTCACCAAAGTATCTAGATTATCAATGCCTCCTTTCATGTCCTTGTGTGTTTTCTTATTTTTAATCAACTTTTGGCCAATACTCATACTGCCATCTGGTCTAGGTGTTATCGAGCCTCTCCTCCTCCGTCAACTTTGAAACAAAACTAACTAAGGGAGAGATCAATAGCTACATAATGTAACAAAGGTATAGTAGCAACATGAGACCGCCTAACAAACTTTTAGTCTAGGCAGTTCTGAGCATTTCCTCTTCGATCACTCGCCAACCAAAAAATGATGAGTGAAGTGATTAGCCTTACTCTCCACAATGCTAACAGGTACAGCAGCATTAGACTGACATAGGAGTTCCCAACTGAAAACAGCAGGCCATCATCACTGGAACTTTCATAAACACCCAAAATTAGGGATGGCTAGCCGCTGAAATGCGTGCAGGTAAAAATGAAGGAGTGGAGGGAAGGTGCAGGTAATATCCGAGCGGCCACGTAAAGCCAAGTGATTTTGTTCCTCTTACATTATCAACAATTCTCATCATTATGGCGATATTTCCACACCAACCAAGTTGAATGAAAAGAAGTATAAGATTCTGTGAATGTGCTTGGTGGAGTAGTTTCTGAAGGAGAGAATATGAATAATGTAACCCAATGTTATCTAACAAAAACTAAAAAGTATCTTCACATTGACTCAAAACTTCTGTACATAAAAGCAAAACACTCTGTTATATACCCCTTAACTGTGAATTACATTATCCATAGGGCTCCTGTGAATGTGTAGGCTGGGAAAATTTCTCAGGGAAAGACTACGCATAACTGACGTAGGTAATTCAGTCTCACGTAATGCATCTTAGATAATCGTAATGATATTGTTATACCCTCTAACAGTTCACATTATTCATATGGGTCTGACGAATGTGTATCATACATATATTTTCTTGAGAAAGACTCAATCTAATCTAACGAAGTAAAAGTACATATCCAGGGTGTGCCACGTGTAGACCTGGCGACTTATGATCTTGTGTACGTACCTTCACGTTGACTTAAAAGCTCTACTCATGAGGATATAGCAATATTGTACCACACTATTATACTTCCAGGCTCGGCGGTGGTGGTGGTGTCGGCGTGGGACGCAGATGACGCCACGGACGGCAGCAACGCGCGGCTTACCTACGCCATCGAGAAGAACGTGGTGGACGAGGCATCAGGCGCCGCCATCTTCAGCGTGGAGCCTGACACGGGCCTGGTGCGGACGGCACGCTGCTGTCTCGACCGCGAGGCCACGCCCGAGTACCGCCTGCAGGTGGTGGCCGCCGACGGAGGAGGACTCAAGGGTGAGTATTCAGGAAGGATGTTAGTAACTAGAGTGGAGGATCGTTTAGATGTGGTAGAAGTATTAGTAATAATAATAATAGTATCAATAGTAGTAATAGTAGCATCATTAGTAATAGGGGGAAGAGGAGGAGTAGAAGGAGGAAGAGCAAAATCTATGGTAGATGTAGCTTTAATTATTATGAGGAGAAATTTAAGTTGATAAGGAAAAACAATTGCATGTGACAATTCGTAGGGTTTGAAGATTTTTTTTTTTCCTCAGACAAAGTCGCGTCCTTAAGCAAACATTCCGCAGTTCAATAAAAGATTTGCCCTAAATGTATAGCAGTAAAACAAATAAGCACGGAGAGAGAAACTTACACAAAATAGTTCTACAGATCCGAACACCAGAAGCAGTAACGCAATAACACAGAAAGGAAAGAAAAAAAAAAAAAAGCAAGGAAAAACATCTCAAAACATACACACAGAAATACCAAAACGAAATATTCCACGTTCAAAACAAACACAAGGACAGGAAACACCAAACACACACGCACACACACACACACACACACACACACACACACACACACACACACACACACACACACACACACACACACACACACACACACAATCAGAACCAATCTCGCACACAATCAGAGCCAATCACATACCAACCACCCATCACCACCACCACCATCACCACCACCAGCCCCACAATAACAACAACAACACCAGCAACAATAACAACAACAACAACAACAACAATAACAACAACAACAACAACAACAACAACAACAACAACAATAACAATAATAACAACAATAACAACCACGTTTCTTTATCACTTCGTAACTCCATAACAATTCAAACATCAGATTTTCTTTTTTCCTCCTATTTATTTTATTTCCACGAAGGAGTACACACACACACACACACACACACACACACACACACACACACACACACACACACACACACACACACACATACACACCAAGAGAAAAGTTATTGCTTGATTTCAGTTCTGTCTGTTTCTTTTACCTGTACAATATCACCTGCGCAATATCGTGGCCAATAACACCTTGCCCTTGTGTGTGTGTGTGTGTGTGTGTGTGTGTGTGTGTGTGTGTGTGTGTGTGTGTGTGTGTGTGAGCGCGCGCCAGTTATTGAATATTTAAATCAGTGTTGCAATCTGCATTGGAACACGCTGGTAATTCTGCCACACGTTAAGACTTGCCTCGCCGTGACAACAGCAAACACAACAACAAAATGATAATAATAAAAATAAAGATAAAAAAGAGAGTTTACGATAATTAGGGCTTGCACGCAGCTTCCAGCAAGATTTCGTTCAAAATGGAGATAATCCTTAGTGCAAACTTGATAAAAATCTGAACACATACACAGCTTTATGAAAATTATTGAGAATGTAGTAAATATTATGTAAACATTATATTCTGAATATTCTTTGCGGTCATATTCTCTCTCTCTCTCTCTCTCTCTCTCTCTCTCTCTCTCTCTCTCTCTCTCTCTCTCTCTTTCTCTCTCTCTCTTTTTCTCTCAGTCACTCAAATATTTAAACTTTTCCATATAGTATAGGAAACATTTGCAAGTTATAATGAACACCACACCAACACATCCCTTTGCAGGCACACTCAACACACTCACATCCACACGTCACTCACATGCACAGCCACACCTATAACATCCCTACACATGCCTGTCCTTTCCTTCAACACAATACTTATATAATACTTTCCAATCATTTACAGCCAAGTCAGACCACTTTCACACTGTTCTTCTATCTTCATCCTTTCTTCACTTCTTTTCAAGTTGATGAGATGATCTCCTTCCCAATGTGTCTTTACAACCAGTCTCTGGTGTCTAACACTCAAACACAGCAGTAACTTCTTATCTCCGTTTTCTTCCTCAGGCACAGGCACGGTGGTAGTGCGCGTGATGGACGAGAATGACAACCCGCCTCGTCTCGCCCGCCGTCACTGGGAGCTGGACGTGGACGAGACTCATCCCGGTGCCCCGCCGCCAAACACCACCCTGCTGGAGCTAACCGCTGCAGACAAGGACGCACGCAATGTCTTCCTGTACAGAGTGAGTGTTAGACAGAGGGGTAGAGGGAGGGTAGGAGAGGGTGACGAGTTGGTGGCCAGGGATACAAGAGGGAATGAAACAGGCAGTGGGAGAATGAAAAACTAGGCTAATGGACGGGAATGGAAGAGAGAGAGAGAGAGAGAGAGAGAGAGAGAGAGAGAGAGAGAGAGAGAGAGAGAGAGAGAAAGGAATATTGAAATAGGTGAGAGGTGAAAGAAAAACTTTAAAAAATCGTGAAAAAATTTGGTGTGATGAAGGAAAGAGTGATGGAAAGAAAGAAAGAACTCGCATCAAAGTGGAAGCGTGGGAGTTACGCGCAGTACTTCACTAAAAAATGACCAGCATGAAATAAACGAAAAGCGCAAGCGATCAGCATTTTACAGATGAAAGAAACGTTATTTTTGGAAGTGACCCCTATGAACGAACAGAGGAAATGGAGGACATGGTGTCTGCGTTTACACACACACACACACACACACACACACACACACTTCTGCCTCCCCTCCGTCAGGTGGTGCCGGGGAGCGGTCCTGGGTGGGAGAACTTCGGAATGCGCTCTGTGGGGTCCTCGGGTCAGCTGTACGCACTCAAGAGCCTCGACTATGAGGAGGAGAGTCACCGGCGAGGGTTCCGCTTCATGGTGCAAGTCACAGACCAGGTGAGTTCACAGAAGAGGAGGAGAAAGAGGAGGAGGAGGAGGAGGAGGAGGAGGAGGAGGAGGAGGAGGAGGAGGAGGAGGACGTGGAGGAAGGTGGAAGAAGATGTGGAGGAATATGGAAGACGACGTTCTCTACCAGCCTTTATCTTGATACCCAATTCTTCCTATCATAACTCATATCCTCATCACAGAAATTACTCAGACAAGTAATACCTTTTTTCTTACTTTTAAACCCTTGGGTGTGTTTTTTTTTTTAATAATGTAGTTAATGTAAGGTAATGTATTGAAATCACAGTCGCATAGGCGCATGTTGCTGTTTGAGAAGACTCTCAGTAGCTTGTAATGACACGAAATGTGCTTTCATTGTCCTCAGGGTTCCAACGGGTGGGAGGATCTCGCTCATCTCGACTCTGCCTGGGTCACCATTCATCTCAGGGATGTGAATGACAACCCTCCTATGTTCTCCCGCCCGCACGCCCATGTCACGGTGCGGGAAGACACTAGTCCAGGCACCCTGCTGGCAGCGATGTCAGCCCGTGACCCGGACATGGTGAGCGGATTTGGGGAGCCGTTGGTGAGGGTGGGTGGTGGTGTGAAGAGGAGGGCGTCAGGGTGTGGGCCGTTGTGAGTGACAGAAAACAAGGATAGCTTTCTTCCTGCAATGTTATGAAGCTTACTATTATCCAATAACTGTCCAGCTTTGATTTTCAGAGTTGGCAATTTGTTGACTTGAACGTGATGTAATTGACAATACAGCGTATAAAGTAAAGTAAGGCAGAGACTCGTTGGTCACCCACACGTAGTCTGCAGGGCGGCGGAGGTGTGTCACTCTCTGTACTGATGAGTCACGTGCTCTCCCTTCTTGTTTGTCCCTCACATGTGGTCTGCAGGACGACGGAGGCCCTTCACTGTCTGTACTGTTGCGTCATATGCTCCCCGTTCCTATCTCGTCTCGCCTTACCGAGCTGCGTCACTGAAACTAACCATCATTCTACCCGCGCTCCTACAGGGTGGGCTGGAAGGTGTGGATTACAGGCTGGAGGGAGGCTGGGGGGCCCTCGCGGTGGATGCTGACGGCGGCATCACTCTGAAGAGACAACTAGACCGTGAGGCTCCGGGGGGCGACGCAGGGGAGGCGCTGCTTGTGGCCGTGGACCGTGGTCGCCCTCCGCTGTCCGCCACTGCCACACTCACCATCACCGTCACCGATGTCAACGACTGCCCGCCGCTCCTTCTGCCGCCTACCACTCTGCACGTGACGGAGGGCGGCCCACCCACCCGCCTGGGCGTCCTCAGGGTGACAGACCCCGACGTGTGGGCGCTGGGCCACGGGCCACCCTTCACGCTGTCCCTGGCGCCCTCAAACCCCGCCCATGTCTTCTCCCTCGTCAAGCTGAAGTTTGACCCACGTAAGTATGTCTATAGTAGGCTAGGTACGAGAGAGAGAGAGAGAGAGAGAGAGAGAGAGAGAGAGAGAGAGAGAGAGAGAGAGAGAGAGTATGATATCCGTGTGTTATGAGTCTACGAAAATATCACTCTTCGTTGGTGTCCAGTCTAACCAAACGTACTAATCACTACACTGTTTCTGTCTAGTGAGTTTTCACCTGTTGTTGTTGGCAGTTCCTCGCGCATCAGATATCACGTCATTTTACGTTTCCAAGTTGAAATTATGCAGTGTGTTCCTGGCCGAGGCAATTAGTACTTGTTGAATGAGTGGTACGTCCGATATATGGCGCAGACAGACAGACAGACATACAGACAAAGAATAACAGAGACAGACAGACAAAAAAATAAACATTATGGAATACTGGTGGACAGGCAGACGGACAGAAAACGTAAATATAGACGAGAAAGAGAAGAGAGAGAGAGAGAGAGAGAGAGAGAGAGAGAGAGAGAGAGAGAGAGAGAGAGAGAGAGAGAGAGAGAAAGCCCCATCACTATAGACTTGAATATAAACTAGCCCCTGAACTTTAACAAAACTTCTCAACAAATTGTCAGTCACATTCAGACTCAAGAGATTAATTGCAAAGGCTCGGACAGACTGACGCGTGCTGAAACCCTAGTCTCTCATTTTCTTCCGTGTTACTCTCTCTCTCTTTCAAATCCATGCTTGCTCGTGTACTAGTATTAAACTCCGTATTTTTCCATCTATGTTCTTTTTTCATTACCGACACATCACTCGCCAGGCCTGGACAGCGGACGCGGCGGAGCGGAGCTGTGGACGGCGGGCGCTGTGGATCGGGAGCAGCACCGTCAGCTGAGTGTGGCGGTGCAGGTGTCTGACGCTCAGGGCCTGTCCGCCACCCACCGCCTCACCGTGTTGGTGGACGACCTCAACGACAACCCCATGAAGCCCGCAACCAAGGCCGTCTACCTGTGGAAGACCCAGGTGAGGCCTTTGTTAGGAGCGGAAAATGGGACATTAGACCAAATTAAAGACACTGAAGAAACTATATACGAGTAGAACATTAAATATCAGTGTAAAACTTGAATAAAGGATAAAGAGAGATACAGGAAAAAATAAAGGAGACTATGCAGGGAGAAGAGGGAGGAAACTCACTATCATATATTCCCTGAATTTTACTACTACTACTGCTACTACTACTACTACTATTACTACTACTTCTACTACTACTACTGCTACTACTACTACTACTACTACTACTACTACTACTACTACTACTACTACTACTACTACTACTACTACTACTACTACTACTACTACTACTACTACTACTACTACTACAACAACAACAACAACAACTACTACTACTACTACTATTTATCTATCTATGTATGTATGTCTCTATCTATCTATCTATTTATCTATTTATTCAATTTCATGTATGTATGTATGTACCCATGTATCCTTCTACCTATCAATCTATTAATCTATCTTCAAAGCGTAATATAACAAACAGTACACCTGCTTCAGCCAGTCTCTTCCCTCCACTGGATTTCACTAAGTACTCTCCTCGCCACCCTTTGAGTCTCTTTGAAGAAACTGCCTGGCGTGGAGATGACGAGCATCAAGTCACTAACTATTTCATTCCATCGCTGAAGACAAAGGACGTTAATATCACACACGAGCAACAAAGACACCGAGTGGAGGAGCGAGAGCCTGTAAAGAGTAAAGTACTTTCATGTTCCTCTCGCCTTATCTCCCTCTCTCTGTTTCTCACAACGTCATGGTTTGTTTCAGATAGTATCTTTATATGTTGTTCTTTATCATTAGTATTTCGTTTCCTAGAGGATGTAGTTCCAGGGAAGTGTGACACGATCACCATCAGATGACATCCTCCTGAGATCACCGAGTCCTCGCAGTAAAGTACATAAAAGATGACAACGTGCGACTCAGTACGACCCACTGTGTTTTTCCTCTTCAGAGTGGCGGGTCTGAGGCGCCGCTGGGGCGAGTTTTCGTAGATGATCCTGACGACTGGGACCTCGCAGACAAAGAGTTCCAGTGGGCGGGTGATCCCCACCCACTATTCACACTGCACCCACGCGACGGCACCATCTTCGCCTCCAGCCAAGTCCGGGAGGGCAGGTAAGGCGGGGTCAGGTGGTGTTGTTGCCATGTCATGCCAAGATAATGCAGAGTCAGTATTCAGAAACGTTTTACTTTCTCACCATGACTATTTTTTTTAAGACCAAGACGATTCGATTCCTCCTGTTAATTAATATAGAAACATTGCTAAACACTCGCTAGAGCCATAAGAAACAAACAAACCTATAAACACGTGTAACTTCAACTAGAGCCTTTTGAAAGTAGTGGAGGTGCGGCACAAAAGCGTTTCAGAATACTGTACAGAGTTTGCAAACCCGGCACATCTAGTTACGATCACTATTCTTTTACTGTTTCCTCCTTCCATGTAGGTGGCGCAGCAAATCTCATCCAGCTCTCCTCGTGCATTGTGTCTTCTCCAGATGTCACCACTCTACTCATTTCCACTTAATCTCTCTCTCTCTCTCTCTCTCTCTCTCTCTCTCTCTCTCTCTCTCTCTCTCTCTCTCTCTCTCTCTCTCTCTCTCTCTTCGATTTTCCTCCTCCATTATGCTCGTCTACAGTTTTGATGCTGAAATGACTCCAGACACGCACCAACACCTATTTCATGACATCTCTAGTCTTAAACTCATTCTTGCTTCTTTACTGTTCTTTTCGGGAGTTACAATACTCAGACATTTTCCCGTAACGGTTTTATTTATTTATTAGTGTACTTATTTTGGCCTGCCTTCCTTTTTCACTATAAAAAATCACCATTACATCACTCGTGCCATGTGTCACTTGCCAGCACAGCCAAATGCAATGATTAGGTCGTTTTTGACATTGTATATTCTATCAGTATGTTTTAGAAGGTAATTCATAGTAACGAGAGGCTTTTTTTTGACCTTGTAATTGTTAATATTGCAATGGCGAGCGATCTTTCACATGGAACAAAGTAAGCGTGTTTTGTATTAATTCTTCCATGAAAGGCATTGATTTTGTATCCCATGGGAGTTTGGAAGTAGTGATATTTTCAATCTATATAGCGTCCCCTCCGCCCCATTAACTTATGCACTGTACCTGCAATATAGCTTTCATTATACGTAACTTGCCACGCTCACATTCACAGAAGTGTTTGTCATTTTATCTATTTTTTTTTTTTTCCATCAGTTTTAGGATATATTTTCTCCTGGTTTATGAAAGGCACGGACAGATATTCTCTCTCTCTCTCTCTCTCTCTCTCTCTCTCTCTCTCTCACACACACACACACACACACATTCCCTTATCTTTTCGTCCCTCCATCTCTCCTTTCCTCTCTCCCTCCCTCCCTCCCTCTCTTCTTGCTAGCCACACCATTATCCACTCATCCCTCCCTCCCTTCTTGCTAGCCACACCATTATCAACCCATCCCTTCCTCCCTCCCTCCTCCCTCCCTCCCTCCAACACCCACCCCCAACTGCACGTGCCTCCCAAGAGTAATGGACAGAATTCCCGGGAAAGGTAATGAGGGAGATAATTATGATTACCTTAAAATTCTGTTTTGATAATCCTCTGTGGCCGCAGCTGTGTAGCATTAACGTAACGCTAATCAAATTATCTCCTCTCTCTCTCTCTCTCTCTCTCTCTCTCTCTCTCTCGTTCCTTATGCACTTTTCTCCTGGCTTAATTGGATTTGGATCAGGTTATTATTAGTTTGGCTCCACTTTGCTGTTGTATATTTGTGGGTTTTGTTCTCTTTTTTCATCATTTTCTCCTTTCCTTTTATTTATTGTATTTGGTCTTGCTTTTTTTCTGGTTGCTCTTCTTGTTCTGTTCGTTTTGTTCCTCTTCATATTTCTTCTTTCCTGTTTTGATATATATGCTTTAGTTCCAATCCTAATATAATACTTTCTTTATTTTCTTTTCATTATTTGTTTGCTTTCCATTTGTCTTCCTCTTTCTCTTCTGTACCTTCATCTTTTTCTCCCGTTACTCAATTCGCAATCCTTCCATCTTTCATTATTCTTCCTATTCAGAGCGTTCGTGTCTCTTTTTCCATTTATTTTTTTCTCAACTTATTAACCTTTTCTTTCCTCCCTTCCCTCATTATTCCATTTGTCTTCCTATTCCATTTGTCTTCCTCCAAATTCTTTTAACTTCACAATGTACCTATTTCATAACTCCTCTTCCACCTCCCGTCTGATTTCCTCCTTCATTGTCTCCCCACTCCATACATCTTAACGGTATTTTTTTTTTTCATTTACATTCTTTTCCAACTCCTCTTCCTTCTCTCATCTGTCCATCTTTCCCCCTCATTCTGGACCATATCTAAAAACACCAGTGTTGCACCTCCTTTATTTCAAAAGGCTCTAGTTCAAGCTGCACAGGTTTCTAAGGATGTTCTTTTTTGGTTGTAATGGCAAGTTAACTTTCTTGAGAACCCAACAGATCATCTCTGTACCCTAAAAAATAGTTTTGGCAATGGAACAAAGTGTTTTTCAGTACGTATTGGCCTCTGCTTTCCTATTCTATCCCTCCAAATCTCTCTCTCTCTCTCTCTCTCTCTCTCTCTCTCTCTCTCTCTCTCTCTCTCTCTCTCTCTCTCTCTCTCTCTCTCTCTCTCTCTCTCTCTCTCTCTCTCTCTCTCTCTCTCTCTCTCTCTCTCTCTCCTAACTCATCTCACCTTGTTGGCTTTTCTTCTCACTGTCAGGTATGAGCTGCAGTTCTCCGTCAGTGACAGGGCATGGCGGCAGCGAGGCGTGATGGCCAACGTGACAGTATCGGTGCGTCTCCTGACCCCTGAGGCCCTCGCCCATGCCGCGCCCCTCGCCCTCGCACCCACCACGCCCGCTGACCTCACGCGTGGTTGGTCCCCAGCGGTATGTTCTTTCTTAATTTGGTAGTACGTAATTTACAGTCAGACATGAAAATGGGTGAAGATGGCCGGGCTAGGGGAAGAAGTAAAGGAAGGCGAGTTGTGGGAGGAACTCTTCCCGTCAGGGCGGCGATAGTAAGTAGAGTAGAGGAAGCAATTCCTTCTACCTTCCCTTTCATTCCTATTATGCTTTCCTTACTAAAGCAAGATTAATAAGTATTCTCAATCCTTCATCCCTTTTACTGATGAACTCATATGGAATTCCCTGCTGGCTTCTGTATTTTTCCTTACCTGTGACCTGAACTATTCCAAAGGGAAATAATTCTTTTGACTACTCCTTTACGAATAACACCTTCAGCGGATCTTTTTTATTCACCTCTTTGTTGCCCTTGATCAGAGTCCTACTTAGACAATAAAAGTATGTAAGGGACTCTCTTTCTTACAGAAGGGCGGGGGAGGACTCGGCTCTCTTCTGAGGGCGGTGTTGAAGGTTCTCGATGAGCCGGGCAGTGACGTGGAGGTAGTGAGTGTGTACGGCGGTTGTGGCTACCCTGATGGCTCCCCTGCCGCGTCTCCCACCGCCACACCTCCTGCCTCTCCTTCTATTACGCCTCCTGCCATACTTCACGTCACGCCCTCCACCTGCGTGTGGGTGAGCGTGAAGGACGCAGAGGGAAGCTTCATGAGCCCTGTGAAACTTCAGGGTTTCCTTGCTCTCCACGCTAACCAGGTCTGTCACACACACACACACACACACACACTCTCTCTCTCTCTCTCTCTCTCTCTCTCTCTCTCTCTCTCTCTCTCTCTCTCTCTCTCTCCAATATTGGCTGTATTGCAGGGAACACGCGCCGACTGATAGTCATATTCATTCACTTCCACATGGTTGTCTAAATGCGACGTGAAGCTGGTTAAATATTTACCTTGCTTGTTCAACACACAACTTGATTGCATGTTTCATAGCATGTTGACATCCGTATGTGTGTGTGTGTGTGTGTGTGTGTGTGTGTGTGTGTGTGTGTGTGTGTGTGTCATCCACAGCTGGAGGCAGCCACTAACCTCACAGTGGTGGTGGACGACTTCTCCCCCGCCACGACCAAGCAGCCCCACCGCCACGAGCCCCACACTGGCCACCATGACGACCTCAGCCTCCACTCCGCAGCCTCCCTCGCCTCCACCAGACTCCCGCTACAAGTAGGCCATCACACACACACACACACACACACACACACACACACACACACACACACACACTTAAGACATTTCAATAAGTAAATGGCATAAACCAAAGTAGTGACGTGTCCTTTAAGCCCCACCTCCCTTCTCAAACCCACTCCCTCCTTGTTTCTACATTCATCTCATCCTATCACTATTACTTCCAGATAAGCTTCCCGCTCCCCCGCCTCTCTCTCTCTCTCTCTCTCTCTCTCTCTCTCTCTCTCTCTCTCTCTCTCTCTCTCTCTCTTCTCTGAAGCAGTTCCAGCCAATGACAGCTGCCACGAAAAAAGGATGACAGATGTCACTTTTGTTATTGGAAAACTGTTGTCTGTACATGTCATGTGTCTTTTCTTTAGGTGGTTGACACAAACGCCACGGCTCTGGTCACGCCGCGCCTCACCCGCGTACACTCCTGCCATTCCTATTCCCACACCCGCGACCAGGAGGACTGCACACCCACCTCCTGTCTCAATGGCGGCCGCTGCATCAGATCCCAAGAGGGCTATAATAGGTTTGTGTGTGTGTGTGTGTGTGTGTGTGTGTGTGTGTGTGTATGTGCGCGTGCGTGCGCGCGTGTGTGCGTATGTTCATGCCTGCTACAGGTGGTCTGTGCTGCCTCAGGTGCGTGTGTCCAGGGGAGGCGTCGCCGCCCCAGTGCAAGGTGCTGAGTCGCACATTCTGGGGTTCTGGGTGGGCATGGCTGCCCCCGCTGCCGCCCTGCCTCCCTGTCACTTTGTCGCTGCGCTTCCTCACTCGCCATGCCAACGCCCTTCTACTCTACACTGGCCCCTTGGCACCCACGCCCCGCCACGCCAAGCCCGCACCCATGTTGGCCCTACAACTGAAGAACGGGCGACTTCAGCTACTGCTGGAGGGCGAAGGCGGCTCCCTCAGGCTGCAGGTGAACAGCCTCCTGCATGACGGCCAGTGGCACACCTTGCACTTGTCCCTGGATGCTAAGGTGAGATGGAGGGTACTCAGGCAACCTCACAGACAAGCAGACTGAAAAGAAACACAAGTCACATCTTTCACTTATCCACAGGAAGTGGTGGTGATGGTGGACCTGTGTGGGCAAGGCTGGAAGGATGGAGCTCAGGATGACACCCACTGCCTGGCTCGAGCAAGCTGGCCCACGCCTAGGGACGGCGGCGCTTGGCTGGGCTCCGTACCTATGCAAATAGGCGGCCTGGCTCATCCACCGCCCCGTCCCGAGGACCACGGCTGGCGGGAGGCGCCGGTCCACCACCACTTAACGGGCTGCCTCGCCCACCTCATTATCAACACGCAGGTGAGTCAGTGGTGCACACGACACACTCACGTCGCTGCCAGTGGATGTTGTGGTGGCATGGTCACGTCCTGCGCTGATGATCGTTCCCCGTGGTCTTATTACAGGCGGTGGACTTGGGTGAGCCGGTGTACAGCCACGCCAGCACAGGCGGCTGCCGCCCGCAGAGCTTAGCCTGTTCCAGCCATCACGGTGGGTGTGGACTCCGGGGGCGTTGTGTGGGTGGCCTCAGGCACCCGAGATGTGAATGTGACACTGGGTGGACGGGGCCTGGGTGCGCGACGCCCACCGTGCCTGCGCACTTAGGGGCTGCATCCTACATGAAGGTGGCACTGTCCTTCACGCCAGGGGAGCGTGCGGTGCGGATGCAGGTTCGGGTGAGGCTGCGAGGGTCTCGAAGTGGTTTGCTGCTGCAGCTGGCCGCTCACCACCGCGCCGCCTCGCTCACCCTCCACGTGAGTCCCCTACTCGCTCTTCATGCTTCCCGTACTCCCGCGTCTCGACCGCCATCCCTCCCGCTCATCCTCCCTGCCTGACTCACCCACCACTTTACCTCAATCATCTCTCCTCGTGACATGTAATTATCTTTTTTCCACCACCACCACCACTAAATGTGTCATGGTTCCTACCTGTTGTACATTATTCTTAAGTACAATACATCCACAGCCAATATTCCGGACAGCGAAACCTGAGCCTGAGCTGCCTATTGGCTGGGATCACAATAATAAATGCTTTAGTCTGCGGGGAAGAACACGTCACTTACTAGTCGGGTACCAGCTGTTAGAGGCGAGTCTTGTGTGCTGATAAATAGAACTTTTATCCTTTCACTAAGGGTCCCTTTCTGAACAGCAGATGTTCTGTCGTCCGAAATTTTGGATGTGGGATGTATTCATATCAAGATTCATAATTTTTACTCTGTAGAACAGTTGCAGGCGAGCGTGGCGTGCGTGTCTGTGTCGGGGGCGGGGTGGGCTGCCCGGAGTGCCTGCGTGGAGCGCCATCCCTTGGGGGATGGCGCCTGGCATACCGTGGTGGCGGAGCGGCACGGCCACAATCTGCTAGTGAGCGTGGATGACGGAGACGGCTGGCGGCGCAACGAGACCCTGGCGTCCCTGACAACCCCTGCTCTGTTGAGGTCGCCGCCACCCCTCGTGGTAGACAAGCACGACGGCGTGACGGTGGGCGGCCTGCCGGAGTTCGTGGGCGTGGATCTCGTGACGGTGCATGACGACCTGAGAGACAGTGAGTGTCGTCTCGGTGTCTTGTTGCCGCAGCACTCTCGCTCTCATTATGACTCGCACAATCTTTTACCCTCGCTGTGACTCACCCGCTGCCCTCTGAGAAATGACGTGGTTGTGTGTGAAACTATACATACTTTGTTGCTTTGCTTTTCGTTTCTTATATACTATTTCCTCTTCTTATTCATGATTTATCTATTTCACTTGGTGTGAGTACCAAATTCTAATGTCCTAGACTCATACCACTTCTCCTCCAAGCCTGTCTGGATGACCTGAGAGTGTCGGGTCATCCTCTGCCGCTGTCTCCCGCCATCAACGGCACCAGCTGGGGCCAGGTGACCACCTTGGAGCAGCTGACCCAGGGTTGCCACCCGGCGACAGACCCTTGTGTCAACACCACTTGCAAGCCGCCGTTGTCCTGCCATGCTGCTTGGGATCAACCCGCCTGCAGGTCAGCTGCTTCTCCCTGCCACTTTGCCTCACCACAAGTAGCTAGTGCAAGCTAAAGAATAAATGTTATAATGCTATCCCTTAGTAATGCAGACACGCCGCACGTGCCTTAATAGAAACAAAGCCTAACTAACATGAAAGGACTGCGTGTTAGCTGTGGTCCGGGCCAGCGGCTGGAGGGCGGAGCTTGCGAGGACGTGGACGAGTGTCTGTGGCGGCCATGCTTTCATGGGGGCTCTTGCCTCAACCAACGACCTGGCTTCCTTTGCGTGTGTGGGCCAGACTACTTGGGCGACCATTGCCAGTGGGCTAAGTTAGTCCCGGAGGGTTACCCTCTGGCAGCCCCCGCAGCTATTGCCGCCATCACAGTCTCTGTTTTCGTTCTGGGTAAATAAATACTGAGCAAATTCGTGCATTAACATATGAGCACCTTTGTAGGTAACTGTCTTCTCTTATACAGTTTGGTTTTTGCATTAGTTTTACATAACTCTCGCCTTGCCAGTCCGCCATCCTTCGCTCAACGAATCCTTTGCAGCGGTGCTGGGCGTGGTGGTGGCGCGGGCTGCTCTGGGACGCCGCCGCATACGAATAGTTCGAGGTATGCAGTCAGGAGTGGAGAAAGATTCTGTGGCTGGTGGCGCAGGGAGGACAGAGGCTGAGGAGGGCACCGATGACACAATGCTGGAGCTGCTAAGGCTGAAAGTGTCGGGGGATTCCCCTGAACACCGAGGTGGAGGTGAGACGAGACAAAGAGAGTGAGTCTTGTGAACCTTTAACAAATGTTCAGATCCGCGGATCTGTCACTTGCTGCGCTTTTTTCTTTCAGTCAGTTTATGAATAATTTCTTGCTCTGTCCCAAGCCTCAGTGGTGGCGAGCATCGAGGGGGGCGTCAGGGGTGGTGGCAGTAGTGGTGGGGGCGTCATCCACGTGGTGACGACAATGGCTCAGCAGATCTCACCGCCAAGCCCAGCGGTGCTCCCGTCACAGGGCAGCGTCAACGCATACACCTGTGAAGGAAACAAGTCTTCCACGCTGCCAGGTAAGGAAGATACTTGTAAGTAATTACTACTGACTAATTGCTAACAAAACATAAACAAAACCTTTATCGACTGACAAGTTTTCCTCCTCCTCCTCCTCCTCCTCCTCCTGCCACTACTACTAATAGTAGTACTACTATGTTGTACCAGGCACTGTCTTCTTTCCAGACTGACCTCATGACTGCCTCTCTCTCCCCGCCCCGTCCCAAGCACTTCCCGTCCGTTACACAGAGGAGGGATGCGGCCAGGCCTCCCTCTCGCCCCCCTACATCTCTGAGCTCTAGCTGCCCCGTCGAGGCAGAGAACACTTGATTCGTATTAAGTAAGTGGTATCCTGTTGTTCTCTCTCTCTCTCTCTCTCTCTCTCTCTCTCTCTCTCTCTCTCTCTCTCTCTTGCAATACACCTTTACCTCCTTTCTTTTATCTTAACACGGCAGTGAACAATATGGGACCAGCTGACCACGTAAATTTGCAAGTGAAAGAGATGGAACAGAAGTAGCGTCATGTATGTATTTACCTAATTGTATTTACCTAATTGTAACATACGGGAAAAGAGCTATGCTCGTGTTGTCCCGTCTCCATATCTATTAATGTCCAGCTTTTTCTTAAAATCATGAATATTCCTTGCGTTGACCACTTCCACGTCTAAACTATTCCATGCTTCCACCCTTCTATGAGGGAAGCTATATTTTTTCACATCTCTCCTATAAGTGGCCATTTTTAGTTTTTTCCCATGCCCTCTCGACATTCTTTCATTCCACATACACAGATCTTCCCTATCCATTTTTTCCATGCCAATCATCACTCTGTATATTGCTATCAGGTCTCCCTTTCTCTTCTGTTTTCCAGGGTCGGAAGTTGCATTCTTTTCAGTCTGTCTTCATAAGTCAAATCTCTTAAGTCAGGCACCATTTTTGTTGCAGCCCTCTGTACTTTCTCTAGTTTCCTTATGTGTTTCTTTAAGTTCGGAGCCCACTGTATTGTTG
This sequence comes from Portunus trituberculatus, assembly GCF_017591435.1. NCBI lineage: Eukaryota > Metazoa > Arthropoda > Malacostraca > Decapoda > Portunidae > Portunus > Portunus trituberculatus. The sequence continues at coordinate 13,708,317 of NC_059301.1, forward strand.
CATATTCAAGCCTCGGTCTTATCATTGCAGTAATTATTTTCTTCATCATTTCTTCATCTAAATATACGAACGCCACTCTTATGTTCCTCAATAAGTTCAATACTTCTCCAATTATTTTGTTTATATGTCTCTCTGGCGATAGGTCATTGGTAATTGTCACCCCAAGGTCTTTTTCTTCATGACTGGTTTTATGTCTTCATTTCCTATCTTGTACATACTCCTGATTCTTCTTTCACTCTTGCCAAACTCTATTTTCTTGCATTTTGTCGTGTTGAACTCCATTTGCCATGTACAGCTCCATTTCCATATTCTGTCCAAGTCTTCCTGGAGTAGTTCGCAATCTTTGTCACATCTCACTTTTCTTAACAATTTTGCATCGTCTGCAAATAGGCTCACATAACTGGACACCCCATCCACCATGTCATTTATGTAGACCGCAAACATTACTGGTGCCAACACTGATCCCTGTGGAACTCCACTCTCCACCAAGCCCCATTCTGATGGTCTGTCCTTAATTATTGTTCTCATTTCTCTTCCTACCAAAAGTCTTCCATCCATTTTAGTAAACTGCCATGCACTCCTCCTACCATTTCAAGTTTCCAGATCAGTCTCCGGTGTGGTACCTTATCAAAGGCCTTTTTTAAATCCAGATATATTCCATCAGCCCAACCATCTCTTTCCTGTATTACATCTATCACCCTCGAATAGTAACATATCAGGTTTGTCGTGCATGAACGCCCTTTTCTAAAACCAAATTGACACTCACAAAGTATGTCATTTTTCTCCAAGAAGTCTGTCCATCTATTCTTCACCACCCTCTCACACATCTTAGCTACCACACTTGTAAGTGACACTGGTCTATAGTTCAATGGGTCTCTCTTACCTGATTTATAGATTGGGACAATGTTAGCTCTTTTCCAGTCTTGGGGCACTACACCTTCCCTTAATGAGGCATCAATTACTTCACAAACTTTTTCTGCCAGTTGCTCCCTGCATTCTCTTAAAATCCATCCTGATACCCCATCAGGTCCCACAGCTTTTCTCACTTCTAAACTCCCCATCATATTCTTGATCTCCTCCACAGTTACTTGAAACTCCTTCATAATCCCTTTCTGTTCCATTACCAGTGGTTTGTCAAAAGCAGTCTCCTTTGTGAATACCTTCCGAAAGCATCCATTCATAGCCTCTGCCATTTCCCTGGGATCTTCACTGCATACTCCATTTACTTCTAAACTTTCAATACTTTCTCTATTTTTGATGTTGTTGTTCACATGTCTGTAAAAAAGCCTTGGTTGGTCTTTACATTTATCAATTATATCCTTTTCTTGTTTCCTTCTTTCTTCTCTTCTAATCAACACATATTCATTTCTTGCTCTTTTGTAACTGTGTGTGTGTGTGTGTGTGTGCGTGTGTGTGTGAAGGGAACATCAAGCTAGACTACACAGCACAGGAAGCACAGCGGGGCATAGATGTGAACTGGGACTACTGAGGAAGATGAAGATTCTGTTGGGTTTTAAAAGCAGTGGCGTTGCTAGTATATATATTTGTATATTAAGCTGTTTCTTTTATTGAACAAAGACGAAAATATGCCTGTGTATCAAGAACATGGGCCTAGTCCTAATTGCCAATAGCACGCAGAGACCTAATAACGGAAAATTGGCAGCTGTGTGGACCAAAAGTGTCGCCCCAGAAAAGTGCCGGCCGGGATGTATCCCCCCCTCCGGAAATCACCGCTTTTTATACGCCAGTGTATAGAAGTGGAGAATGTTAGAGTTCGTGTTAATTCTATCCTGTTGAATCTGGGTTTGTTATGGGTATAGTGAAACAGACAGAATAAAATATCTATAGAACTGTTCTATGTTTGCGCGGATGCTTCAATGTGGGGCCTGGCTGACATGCACTCTTGTCTTGAGGGTGTCTGCCACTCTATGTTTTAAACTTAAAATTCATTGGTCGGGAAGACAACTATAATATGACAACCGGTGCAAAACGAGATAAAAACCAAAAGATATCAGAAAATACTTAGAATTCCAAAACAATCCGAGAAAATCCGTAAAATATACGAAAAATCAATACACTCGCTTGCTGGAATAAACGTCGGTCACAAGAAGAGTCTGAACAGCTGATCCCGTAAACAAAGCAGCGGCATTTCAGTGACGTGTGACTGGCTAACAGCAGCAAAGATAGTGGTAACTCGATTGTAAGCCGCACGAACACAATTTAGATCAAGGACTGGGAAAGTAAGAACTCGGAACATCCAAGTAAGACAGAAAAGAGTTGCATAAGAAGTGACTTAGCGCGTAACAGGAGAGATGAATAGAAAGGACCGGGAGTGATATCTACCCTCTCGTCCTCTGCCTTCTGCCAGTATTCAGAAGCGCCTTCCCCTCTCATTACGACAATTTGCTAAGGCCACAGAGACAACCAGCTGGGTTTTCAAGACAGTTTCTTTCTTTTAGTAAACAAGAAGTTTTGCCAATATAACACCAGAACCATAAAAGATATTCTTTAAAACATGAGTATCTTTAACTGGAGACATTAGAAAGCTGTGGCGCCTTCCTCTCTCACTACGACAATTTTCCAAGGGTTTCTGGCCTGTCACCGCCACACAAGAGTTAGACAGGCACAAGAAGGAGTGTGCTGGGTAGGCAGTGATGCAGCTTTGTGTACTCTCCTTACGGCACGTCAGCAGAGTAAGTGGCAGATAATGCACTGTACTTCTTTCACCAGTAATTGATTGATTGATGTTCATGATGAACCTTGCCAATGTTTATTAGGATGCTGCCCATTTCGTCACTAACCTGTTTCGTCACCATTTTTTGAAGCCATTTTGTCACCAGTATTTGAGCCCGTTTCGTCACCAAAGGCTCACCAGAGCAACAGGGAAATGTGCACCAGTTGCCCACTGACCAGACTGTATTATTGAGCCAAGTTTCACTTAAATAATGAATGAGCTCCCTAGTAGGCTCACATAGCTGTGATCTCTTTTTCAGTGTCTCAAAGGCTGGTTGTATATGACGTCTCGGAGGTAAGGAAGAGCAAAAAGCTGACGTATGAAATTGTATACTGGTCCACGCTCTATGTAAGCTGTTGCTAGGCCAACTTGTTGCACTTTTCACCACATGGCTTGGGCCCAGTGAAAAGTACAGCCATGAACATGGACAGATGAATACAGGTTTTTTATTGTATTCCACATAGCTAATTCAAAGTCCATTATTATTTCTTCCACCTCTGGGTCTGGCTCCAGCAATGCATTGATGGATTGAAATACTCTCATATAGTCCTACTGTTTTTTCCCACTCATCAGTATAAACAAGAGGGGCACTTGCTTTGCATGTTCACCTGATTTAGGGAAGCCATGTATAGACAACAATTGATAAAATGGCTGCCGGACTATTATAAATGTTCCATCAATATACCACTGTTTTACATTGCTTAAGAGGTGAATCTGGTTCTCGGTAGCCATGATGATGTGCCGAGAGCTAATGTGGTTGGCATCATTTTCCACCTTGACATCTGCCTGAATAAAATCATGTGGCAGGCTGTTAGTCATGAGTTCAAAATCAAGATTAGATGGGTGGCGGGGTCTTCAAGATTGACGATGTCTATTACCTTGTTTGATAAGGCTGCTTAGTTTGGGTAGCTGGTGGGTGTGAGGGTGAGCTTGTTTGTTTGTAGCTAGCTGTGGTTTCCTTGGTGACGAATGGGGTATGTGATGAACCTGATTGGTGACGAAATGTGGTGTATCCGTTTAATCAGATGTCGTTCTTCCACACTCCCCAGCCCTGCTAAACATGAGGACTTGGTGGCAAAGGGGGTTTTTTGTGTGGGGAACAGGAAAAATAATGAAATGTGGTCTTCTTTTCTATTTTTTTTCTTTGGCTGTGTTAGCAAATATGACTAAAATATAAAGTCCCAAGATAGACATAATTTAATGATTGCTATGTCCCTCTTGACAGGCCCCCACACTCCACTCCCAGCACAACTCCCAAGCTTTACCTTAACCTAACCACTTATCATAATCTTTCCTTCCAACACAATGTAAAGTAGGTAATTGTTGGTTAACTTGACAAAACAGTCTGTATACCTGTCTGAGGTTGTGAAATCAGTGAACTGATATGGTGGTGGGCTGGGCAGGTGATGTGGTACAATGTCACACCTCCAGTCTGCTGGTCCATGTGTGTTGTCCTTTGATTGGTGGCTCCAGAGTGGTGTGATCACTAGCATGTCATGCCTCCAGTGCTCCACTGTGCACCTCCATACATTTTATGTAGTTAATTGACAGATGCTAATGGGTTGATTTTCTGAGGTTATTGCCATGATTTTGCCTTTTAACATTATATATATATATATATATATATATATATATATATATATATATATATATATATATATATATATTGTTACGGTTTGCAAACGTAAGTCGTCACCCGGCTGCGGTTAGCTGCTACAGCTCACTAGACTGTTATACTGGCAAAATCGCCAACTTAGTTACGGTCAGTACAGTGGGGATTATAAAACTCTCCACAGAGTCCCGACTACTATAACTCGCAGCCGACGTAACCCTCAGGTTCTTTCAAGGTCGCCAACAGTGTATAATTTCCCCCACTGTAAGGGAATCTCCTCAGCAACTCCTTCTCCTCCTGTACCCAACCAAGTAGAATTTATAAATGGTAGATGTTATGTGTAACAGGGTGAGGCCTTAATACCCCCTAGAGAAACCGCCCACAAGGACAATTCCACCCACTTCTCTATGAAGTATTAATGCCTCTCCACCCGCCTTGTCCACAGACTGTGCTAACTCACAGACCGGAACAACGCGCGCGGTATATTATATAACTATACTATTCTACTACAACAATTGCTTACTAACACCTGTTAGACTGACATCCCTGGCCTACTACTACTGCAATATATGAGGTGTACAGCACATCCGGTGATGTACACACAAGCCCAGACACCATCTACGGGTGACACCCACTATATACTCGCCGCAGACACGTCTGGCGGACGACACTACGCACTACTGGCCGACATGAAGCCTCTCAGCATTCAATAGTGTGCGTGGCTACTACCACTACAATACAGTTTACTACTGAAACTATACAGCCACCCAACAAAACACACTGGTGACCACAGCCACCAACAGCAACAACGGGACGAAACAATAACGCGTCCTCCGCCGCCACACCCGAGTGGACGAACGCACAACAAGAAATGCAGCCCCAACCGGCTACACTTTCCTCAGGACAACAAGCCCGTTGTCCTACACAGCTACGGTCTACCCAGTAGCAAGCCAGCTACTCAACAGGAGGGCACAACTCCCAGACCAATGACTAGCGAGTAGCAAGAACAGCCCAGCAACAAGTGTCTCCACCCTGTGCCAGAAACCAAGAGCGCACGTGTCTACCTCCGCTGAAGACTGGCTGGTTACTAATGTGAAGCTCGCAGGCACACAAAATGGTGGAAACAAAGAGAGGGAGTTTGGCCGCACAGCGGAACAGCAACAGCCCGCGCTTGGGCCAGAGGCTATACATATAATATAATTAAATAAAGAGGAAATAATGCACTGGCCTTCACAATATATATATATATATATATATATATATATATATATATATATATATATATATATATATATATATATATATATATATATATATATATATATATATATATATATATATATATATATATATATATATATATATATATATATATATATATATATATATATATATATATATATATATATATATATATATATATATATATATATATATATATATATATATATATATATATATATATATATACATATACATATTAGTGACACTTAAATTGAATTTTCGATTTTCTACTGGGACGGCCAAATTGTGAGGTTCCGACCAGAAGCAACGTGTGTAAAATATTTTTTAAAAATATTAATATCAAGAGGTCGCTCAAGGAGGTCAAAGTTTGGAATAATTGTGTCAAAATCCTTATTTTTGCAAATATCGTTCAAAGTGTGTGATGTTGAGAGAATCTAATGCAAGATTCAAATATGATAGTATTCCAGATAATATTGCATATTGTATAATATACCTTCTATAATAATTGTTAATTCAAACATCAAACCTGGCACGAACATAATAACTCGTATAAAACGCGTAGTAAGTCGCAGACGGTACACGCTTCAATTCTTGTATGTTTTGGGGCAGTGTTGAGTGACAAGTGTGCCCTGCTGTGCAGCTGTTGTTCAGTCAGCTACACGCGTCACTGCGGGGCGGTTGTTGCACAGCGTGCGCTCCACTGCCTTAGCCTACTGTTTTCTTTTCACCGTGGCAATGGCATCTACAAGATCTAAGACCGAGGTTTATTTACTTGGCTCGTTGGAGCACTCCATCACTGGAACTAAGCTGCCGTCAAAGAAGCAGGTGCTGCAGGTGTTCCTATATCACCATCTGCAACAGAGAAAGACCAAGAACGACGCAGCAGTGGATACTATGGCAGTGGTGGAAGAATTCTGGAAGCGCTCAATTCCTATGCAGAAGCCGCAGCGAGCAAGAGAAAATATCATCCGTTTGTATGAGAAATGGGTGGCACTGAAAAAGAACAAGAACAGAGCAACAGCGACCCAAAAGGCGAATGAGCGAAAGTTCGTCGACTCGCCGAAAATCTTTCGACATTGCTCACGCAAATGCGATGTCGATGATCACGCTGGAAGAAGATCGGGAGTTTTGAAGGCTCAGAGGGAGGAAGGAAGGCGAGGGTCGATGATTTCAAGGGACATGTCCCTGGCAAAGCAAGAGTCTCGACGCAAGAAACGAAAAGAAGAGGAGCAACGCCGTGTGACAAAGGCTCTTCAAGAGCAAGAGAAGGTGGATGAAACGGCCGAACTTTCATCGAGCTCAAGTTCAACGTGCTCCCCAAAACGACCATTTGATGAAGGCGCTGGTCCATCTGCGTCCCAGATGCCCCCGTCTAAGCGTCCGCGATCGTCGAAGAAGGTACTGGACAGTCACTTGTCTGCCGCATTGGATCGGACCTTGACTTCCGACCGTGACGCAGTTCACCTCGTCAGTGCTGCTGCTCGAAGCCTCGGACACGATCCCAACCAACTCGTGATAAATCGTGAGTCCTTCCGACGGGATCGGCGAAAATTCCGCTGTAGCGGCTGCGGAGATCAAGAAATCCTTCAAGCCGTCCGCTCCGCTCACTGTTCATTGGGATGGTAAGATCATCCCCACAGCGGATGGAGGCCCAGCCGTCGACCGTCTTCCAGTACTGGTTTCCGGAGACGGAGTGGAAAAGCTCGCCGTGCCTAGTCTCCCCAATGGAACCGGACAGGCCGCTGCTCACGCCATTATAACAACACTCGAAGATTGGGGAGTTGAGAATCGGGTGGTTGCTCTCTCCTTTGACACCACCGCTTCTAACACTGGTTTGGCAGCAGGGGCATGTTCCATTGTAGAGCAACGACTAGGGCGTGATGTCCTCCACCTTGCCTGTCGCCACCACATTTACGAATTAATCTGTGAGAAGGCGTTCTTCACTTGCTTTGGACCCTCTAGCGGTCCTGAAATTCAACTTTTCAAAAGGTTCAAAGGAAAGTGGGAATACTTGGACAGGACGACACCGAAGGCAATGGAGATGGACAAAATGTCACAAAACCTCCGTGAGCGACGTGATGATCTGTTGGTGGAGTTTCAGCGCCTCCTCGACGGGCAGCACCCACGAGACGATTACCGTGAGTTACTTGAACTTTCAATCATCGTCCTTGGTGGCCAGCCGAAGCGAGGCATCCGTATCACCCGCCCTGGTGCTCTACATCGTTCACGATGGATGTCAAAAATCATTTATGCGGTGAAGGTGTTCTTGTTCCGTGACCAAGATAAATTCCAGCTAACACGAGCGGAGCTTTCAAGGATCAAGCGGTTCGTGTAGAGTTCAGCGTCTCCACCTATGTGGCTCCCTGGTACAAGGCTCCATGCCCAACGTCAGCTCCGGCTCAGGACCTAGCCCTACTGAAAAGCCTGCTGGCCTACCCGGATACGGATGTGGTGAAAGCCACATCTGCGACATTGGGGCGCCACATGTGGTATTTAAGTGAGCAGTTGGTAGCTCTGGCGTTCTTCGACGACAACGTTAGCCTAGCGACAAAACGAGATATGGTGAAGGCCTCCAAGGAGCAAGAAGGTTCAGAGGACCCTCCACGTCGAGCCACAGTTGACACCAGAGAAGCCACCTTCACCAATAAGACTATCGCGGACTTCGTGACAACAGGATCAATGAAGCTGTTGCAGCTCATGAGCATCGATATGACCTTTCTCGCCAGTGACCCTGCTGCCTGGAACAAGGATCCGCCTACTTGGATGCCCAACGCCGCATCAGAGCCCTTCGAGTTGTCAACGACTTCGGAGCGGAGTTGCTATGATGCAGACATATAACTTGGCCCTAACCAAGGATGAAGGACAAAAGCAGTATCTGTTACAAGTTGTAGAGGCGCACCGAAGGTCCTTCCCTACCGTCAGCAGGTCTTATGAGACCCAAACTAGGCGACAATGAGTGGGAGATTGACGCCCATGACACCCCCGCCCTTTGAGCGGCTAATACTCATTACACAGAATGAGGGGGACATAGAAAGGAATGACCTTCAAGCTCGAACAATTGGTACTGAACATAGAACAATCGCCATATCCTAATATTTAAACACGATAACTGAACACGAAACATATTTAACAAATATACGGGGAAAAAAATCAGAATAAATATCACAATTTTACACCTCACTGAGCGACCTCTAAATATCAATATTTTAAAAAAATATTTAATGCACGTCATTTTTGGTCGAAACCTCACAATTCGGCCGCCCGTCCCAGTAGAAATTCTAAAAAAAAATTTTTACACTAAAATAAGTGTCACCCTAATATATATATATATATATATATATATATATATATATATATATATATATATATATATATACATATAATATAATTAAATAAAGGGGAAATAATGCGCTGGCCCTCACACGCCCTCCCTTAAAAGAAAAAATTTTGGAAATAAAAAAACATTTGCAAAATAAAAAAAAAAATAAGGCATGGAACTGATTAAAGGGAATGGCCCCGGCACAGACAATCAGCTACAACGTTGTCTGCTCCTCTTATTTATCTTACTATGACATTGTACTCCTGGGCTCACTCTGTATGGGGGCCACTTTGCCCGGGACACTGCTAAACACTGAAGAGTACTTTCTCAGCCGCTCAAGCAACTCATATTGCTGATCCCCTAAATGTGCAACCTTCTCTTTCAAGAGATGGAGGCTATTCCGTTCCCACTGCCCTGTAGGAACAACAGGTTCAGGCCCAATAACTTCTGGAGCCTCTCCCTCCCGGCAGAAAAATAAAACTGAAGATGCCTCTTGCACGGCAGAACTAAAAGAGCCCTTCTGGCTAGTAGAACGAAAATAGGGCTTCAGCATGTTAACGTGACACAGCTGAGCCCTCTTGCGCCGGTCAGGAGTGACCACCAGGTAGTCGAGGTCACCTACCTTCTTCTCTATAATATAGGGGCCACTATAGCGGGCAGCAAGCGGCTGGCCCTGAAGTGGTAACAGCACGAGCACTTCATCTCCAGGGGCAAAACTCCGATACTCGGCCCTTCGGTCATAATACCCCTTCATACTCTGCTGGGCCTTACACAGGTGGGCCTGCGCCACCTCTAATGCCTTGGCTAGTCTTTCTCGACTGCTCATAATGCTCTTAAGCAGTGAGACAGGGCGCTCAGGCGACGGCTGACACCAAGCTTCCCGAACTACGTCGAGCGGTCCACGCACTCGGTGTCCAAACACTTGCTGATTGGGTGAGAAACCCAAGGACTCAGTGGGCGCTTCTCTCACCGCAAATAAGACAAAGGGGACACCCTCGTTCCAATCCTTCTCTCTCTCCATGCAGAAACTTTTGAGCATGGTTTTGAGAGTTTGATGATGTCTCTCCAGGGCTCCCTGAGACTGTGGATGATAAGCACTGGACACAATATGCTTGATCCCCCACGCAGTCATCGTATCCTTAAACAATTTTGAAGTAAAGTTGGTCCCCTGATCGGACTGCAGTTTTGCTGGCAATCCAAAGTGTGTAAAGAAGGTTAACAACATCTTCAGCACCACCTTAGAGTGAGTGCTTCTCAGGGGAATTGCTTCAGGATACCGCATGGTAACATCCATTATGGTCAACAAATACTTGTGACCAGCCCTGGTAGTAGGCAGAGGACCTACTATATCAATCAAAACCCTCTTGAAGGGAGGATCAACAGCAGGGATAGGGTGGAGTGGCACCACAGAGGGTGTCTGATTAGGCTTGCCCACCACTTGAAAAGTGTGGCAGCACTTAAGAATCGTGGCTACTTCTCCAGACATGCTGGGCCACCAAAAATTGCGACGCAGGCGAGCGACGGTCTTCGGATGCCCAGGTGTCCTGCCATGGGCCCCTCATGTGCCAACAGCACAAGTGCCTCACGCAGCTTCTGCGGCACAACTACTTGCAATAACTCACCACCGTCACTCTCCTGCCATCTACGACACAACACCCTTGATGCAAGACAAACTCCTCACTTCCCTCACCCACTGAGCAAAGAAGGAGGCCAACGCCGGGTCCTCCTTCTGCCTACGAATGAGCTCTGCAGGCTCTAGCTGGGTAAGAGAAAGGGGGACTATAGGGTCATGGGGTTGAGGCAACGCTGCAACCCTACGTCCCACACGGCATCGAGGACGGAGAGCTCACTCGGTATGGGGGCCACTTGACAGGCTTTTCGTCCCCAACATTAATATCGTGTGTTTTTTTAACTGTGTCCTGCCCGGAACACTGTTAAACACTGAAGAGTACTTTCTCAGCCGCTGAAGCAACTCATATTGCTGATCCCCTAAATGTGCAACCTTCTCTTTCAAGAGATGGAGGCTATTCCGTTCCCACTGCCCTGTAGGAACAACAGGTTCAGGCCCAATAACTTCTGAAGCCTCTCCCTCCCGGCAGAAAAATAAAACTGAAGATGCCTCTTGCACGGCAGAACTAAAAGAGCCCTTCTGGCTAGTAGAACGAAAATAGGGCTTCAGCATGTTAACGTGACACAGCTGAGCCCTCTTGCGCCGGTCAGGAGTGACCACCAGGTAGTCGAGGTCACCTACCTTCTTCTCTATAATATAGGGGCCACTATAGCGGGCAGCAAGCGGCTGGCCCTGAAGTGGTAACAGCACGAGCACTTCATCTCCAGGGGCAAACTCCGATACTCGGCCCTTCGGTCATAATACCCTTCATACTCTGCTGGGCCTTACACAGGTGGGCCTGCGCCACCTCTAATGCCTTGGCTAGTCTTTCTCGACTGCTCATAATGCTCTTAAGCAGTGAGACAGGGCGCTCAGGCGACGGCTGACACCAAGCCTCCCGAACTACGTCGAGCAGTCCACGCACTCGGTGTCCAAACACTTGCTGATTGGGTGAGAAACCCAAGGACTCAGTGGGCGCTTCTCTCACCGCAAATAAGACAAAGGGACACCTCGTCCCAATCCTTCTCTCTCCATGCAGAAACTCTTGAGCATGGTTTTGAGAGTTTGATGATGTCTCTCCAGGGCTCCCTGAGACTGTGGATGATAAGCACTGGACACAATATGCTTGATCCCCCACGCAGTCATCGTATCCTTAAACAATTTTGAAGTAAAGTTGGTTCCCTGATCGGACTGCAGCTCTGCTGGCAATCCAAAGTGTGTAAAGAAGGTTAACAACGTCTTCAGCACCACCTTAGAGTGAGTGCTTCCCAGGGGAATTGCTTCAGGATACTGCATGGTAACATCCATTATAGTCAACAAATACTTGTGACCAGCCCTGGTAGTAGGCAGAGGACCTACTATATCAATCAAAACCCTCTTGAAGGGAGGATCAACAGCAGGGATAGGGTGGAGTGGCGCCACAGAGGGTGTCTGATTAGGCTTGCCCACCACTTGAAAAGTGTGGCAGCACTTAAGAATCGTGGCTACTTCTCCAGACATGCTGGGCCACCAAAAATTGCGACGCAGGCGAGCGACGGTCTTTCGGATGCCCAGGTGTCCTGCCATGGGCCCCTCATGTGCCAACAGCACAAGTGCCTCACGCAGCTTCTGCGGCACAACTACTTGCAATAACTCACCACCGTCACTCTCCTGCCATCTACGACACAACACCCTTGATGCAAGACAAACTCCTCACTTCCTCACCCACTGAGCAAAGAAGGAGGCCAACGCCGGGTCCTCCTGCTGCCTACGAATGAGCTCTGCAGGCTCTAGCTGGGTAAGAGAAAGGGGGACTATAGGGTCATGGGGTTGAGGCAACGCTGCAACCCTACGTCCCACACGGCATCGAGGACGGAGAGCTCACTCGGTATGGGGGCCACTTGACAGGCTTTTCGTCCCCAACATTAATATCGTGTGTTTTTAACTGTGTCCTGCCCGGGACACTGCTAAACACTGAAGAGTACTTTCTCAGCCGCTGAAGCAACTCATATTGCTGATCCCCTAAATGTGCAACCTTCTCTTTCAAGAGATGGAGGCTATTCCGTTCCCACTGCCCTGTAGGAACAACAGGTTCAGGCCCAATAACTTCTGAAGCCTCTCCCTCCCGGCAGGAAAATAAAACTGAAGATGCCTCTTGCACGGCAGAACTAAAAGAGCCCTTCTGGCTAGTAGAACGAAAATAGGGCTTCAGCATGTTTTTTTTTTTTTTTTTTTTTTACATTACAAGGGCACTGGCCAAGGGAAAACAGTGTTGGAAAAAAAAAATCCTGCTGGTTGCCAGGCCCTGTTTAGAGGAAAGTAGGAGAAAGAAAAACAAAAAATCTAAAAGGAGGGTCCAGTTAACGTAAGAGGTGTCTTGACACTCCTCTTTGAAAGAGTTTAAGTCATAGGCAGGTGGAAATACAGACACAGGTAGAGAGTTCCAGAGTTTACCAGTGTAGGGAATGAAGGAGTGAAGATACTGGTTAACTCTTGCATTAGGAAGATGGACAGAATAGGGATGAGAAGAAGTAGAGAGTCTTGTGCAGCGAGGCCGCAGGAGGGGGGAAGGCAAGCAGTTAGCAAGTTCAGAAGAGCAGACAGCATGAAAACAGCGGTAGAAGACAGATAAAGATGCAACATTGCGGCGGTGACTTAAAGAATCAAGACAGTCAGTTAGAGGAGAAGAGTTGATAAGACGAAAAGCTTTAGATTCCACCTTGTTTAGTAAAGCTGTGTGTGGATCCCCCCCAGACATGAGAGCCATACTCCATACATGGGCGGATGAGGCCTTTGTACATAGCAAGCAGCTGGGAGGGAGAGAAAAATGGACGAAGACGCCACAGGACACCTAACTTCTTGGAAGCTGATTTAGCAAGAGTAGAGATGTGAAATTTCCAGTTTAGATTTTTAGTGAAGGATAGACCGAGTGTGTTTAATGTAGAGGAGAGGGGAAGTTGAGTGTTATTGAAGAAGAGAGGATAGTTGTCTGGAAGGTTATGTCGAGTAGATAGTTGTAGAAATTGAGTTTTTGAGGCATTGAACAAAACCAGGTTTTCTCTGCCCCAATCAGAAACAAGTGAAAGATCAGAAGTTAGGCGTCCTATAGCATCTCGCCTTGAGTCATTTAATTGTTGTTGGGTTGGGCGTCTGTTGAACGCTGTTGAATAATGCAAGGTGGTATCATCAGCATAGGAGTGGATAGGGCATTGAGTCAGATTTAGGAGATCATTGATGAATAATAGAAAGAGAGTGGGTGATAGGACAGAACCCTGTGGAACACCACTGTTGATAGTTTTAGGGAAGAACAGTGACCGTCTACTACAGCAGCAATAGAACGATCGGAAAGGAAACTGGAGATGAAGGTACAGAGAGAAGGATAGAATCCGTAGGAGGGTAGTTTAGAAATTAAAGATTTGTGCCAGACTCTATCGAAGGCTTTCGATATGTCAAGGCCGACAGCAAAGGTTTCACCGAAGTCCCTAAAAGAGGATGACCAAGATTCAGTTAGGAAAGTAAGAAGATCACCAGTAGATCTGCCTTTACGGAAACCATACTGGCAATCAGAGAGAAGGTTGTGAGCTGATAGATGCCTCATTATCTTCCTATTAAGGATAGACTCAAAGGCTTTAGAAAGGCAGGAAATCAAAGCTATAGGGCGGTAGTTAGAAGGATTGGAGTGGTCACCTTTTTTAGGGACAGGTTGAATGTGAGCAAACTTCCAGCAAGAAGGATAAATAGAAGTAGAGAGACACAGATGAAAGAGTTTGACCAGGCAGTGAGCGAGTTCGGAAGCACAGTTTTTGAGAACAACAGGAGGGACTCCATCCGGACCGTAAGCCTTCCGAGAATCAAGGCCAGAGAGGGCCAGGAAAACGTCTTTATAAAGAATTTTAATTTTAGGGATGAAGTAGTCAGAGGGTGGAGGAGTAGGAGGAATATGCCCAGAATCATCCAAAGTTGAGTTGGTAGCAAAGGTTTGAGCGAAGAGTTCAGCTTTAGAAAAGAAGAGACAGCTGTAGAGCCATCTGGATGAAGTAAAGGAGGAAAGACGAAGAAGTAAAGTTGTTAGAGATATTATTGGCTAGATGCCAGAAATCTCGAGAGGAGTTAGAATTGGAAAGACTTTGACATTTTCTATTGATGAAAGAGTTTTTAGTAAGTTGGAGAATAGATTTGGCATGATTACGGGCAGAAATATATAGGGCATGAGTTTCAGCAGTTGGATGGCTACGGAACCGTTTGTGAGCCGCCTCTCTATCATTGACAGCACGAGAACAAGCAGAGTTAAACCAAGGCTTTTTAGCTTTAGGGTTAGAGAAAGTATGAGGAATGTATAGCTCCATGCCAGAGATAATCACCTCTGTTATGCGCTCGGCACAAAGAGAAGGATCTCTGACATGAAAACAATAATCATCCCAAGGAAATCAGAATAGTACTGCCTTAGTTCCTCCCACTTAGCAGAGTTAAAATGCCAGAAGCACCTCCGCTTAGGCGGGTCCTGAGGCTGCACTGGAGTGATAGAACAGGTAGCGGAAATTAGATTGTGGTCGGAGGAGCCCAACGGAGAGGAAAGTTTAACAGAGTAAGCAGAAGGGTTGGAGGTTAGGAAAAGATCAAGAATGTTGGGCGTGTCTCCAAGGCGGTCAGGAATACGGGTAGGGAACTGCACTAGCTGCTCTAGGTCATGAAGGATAGCAAAGTTGAAGGTTTGTTCACCAGGTTGGTCAGTGAAAGAAGATGAAAGCCAAAGCTGGTGGTGAACATTGAAATCCCTAAAATGGAGATCTCAGCAAAAGGAAAGTGAGATAAGATGTGCTCCACCTTGGAAGTCAAATAGTCAAAGAATTTTACATAGTCAGAGGAATTAGGTGAGAGGTATACAGCACAGATGAATTTAGTTAGAGAGTGACATTGAAGTCTTAGCCAGATGGTAGAAAATTCTGAAGATTCAAGATTGTGGGCACGAGAGCAAGTGGTGTCGTTACGCACGTATGCGCAACATCCAGCTTTGGATTGAAAATGAGGATAGAGCAAGTAGGAGGGAACAGAAAAGGGCTGCTGTCAGTAGTCACAGACAACTGTGTTTCGGTTAGGAAGAGAAGATGAGGTTTAGTAGAGGAGAGGTGGTGTTCCACAGATTGAAAATTAGAACGAAGGCCACGAATGTTGCAGAAATTGATAGTGAAAGTATTAGATGAAGTGTCAAGACACCCAAGGTCGACAGCAGAGGGCAGTCCGACCTGGGGACATTTATGGTCCCTTCCCCAGAGGGGACTCCGAGGCAGGGCGTGGTAAAGCCATTATTAAATTTTGATTTGAAGAGAGTGTAAAAGTGTAAGGTGTTGTAGTGTAGTGTAGGAAGTAGTAGAAGTTGTCTTTAGAGAGGACCTACTATATCAATCAAAACCCTCGTGAAGGAGGATCAACAGCAGGATAGGGTGGAGTGGCGCCACAGGGGGTGTCTGATTAGGCTTGCCCACCACTTGAAAAGTGTGGCAGCACTTAAGAATCGTGGCTACTTCTCCAGACATGCTGGGCCACCAAAAATTGCGACGCAGGCGAGCGACGGTCTTTCGGATGCCCAGGTGTCCTGCCATGGGCCCCTCATGTGCCAACAGCACAAGTGCCTCACGCAGCTTTTGCGGCACAACTACTTGCAATAACTCACCACCGTCACTCTCCTGCCATCTACGACACAACACCCCTTGATGCAAGACAAACTCCTCCCTGCCCTCCAACTCCTCACTTCCCTCACCCACTCGAGCAAAGAAGGAGGGCAACGCTGGGTCCTCCTGCTGCCTACGAATGAGCTCTGCAGGCTCTAGCTGGGTAAGAGAAAGGGGGACTATAGGGTCATGGGGTTGAGGCAACGCTGCTTCTATCTCCATTTTCCTCATTTCCAGCTTCAATCTCAGTTCCTCCAGTCTGGCAGCTGACTGGACGCTATCAGCAGTACTGCTTGCTGGACTAGATCGTCGGGAGCCTTCCCTGCTTCCGATACTTCTGCCAGGACTAATATATCCCACGTCACCTTCTCTGGGACCGCCACGTGCGTTATCATGACATGTAGTAAATGCGTCCTCCCTGACCCCACGCGCGGCCACCGACTCATCATACCCACGTGGTGAGTCTCGCCGGCTCACACTCCCATCCTCACCCTCCACTGCTGGGGTGAAAAGACCAGTAACTCTCTCCATGGTGCTCACAAGGACTCGTTTTCACAAACAATAAAATAATATAAGTAATAATACCACACACAATAACACTACACACTATAAAGCACTTGCTTTATCCTGACGAGGTTGCCACTGTTACAGGTTTGCCAAACGTAAGTCGTCACCCGGCTGCGGTTAGCTGCTACAGCTCACTAGACTGTTATACTGGCAAAATCGCCAACTTAGTTACGGTCAGTACAGTGGGGATTATAAAACTCTCCACAGAGTCCCCACTACTATAACTCGCAGCCGACGTAACCCTCAGGTTCTTTCAAGGTCGCCAACAGTGTATAATTTCCCCCACTGTAAGGGAATCTCCTCAGCAACTCCTTCTCTTCCTGTACCCAACCAAGTAGAATTTATAAATGGTAGATGTTATGTGTAACAGGGCGAGGCCTTAATACCCCCTAGAGAAACCGCCCACAAGGACAATTCCACCCACTTCTCTATGAAGTATTAATGCCTCTACACCCGCCTTGTCCACAGACCGGAACAACGCGCGCGGTATATTATATAACTATACTATTCTACTACAACAATTGCTTACTAACACCTGTTAGACTGACATCCCTGGCCTACTACTACTGCAATATATGAGGTGTACAGCACATCCGGTGATGTACACACAAGCCCAGACACCATCTACGGGTGACACCCACTATATACTCGCCGCAGACACGTCTGGCGGACGACACTACGCACTACTGGCCGACATGAAGCCTCTCAGCATTCAATAGTGTGCGTGGCTACTACCACTACAATACAGTTTACTACTGAAACTATACAAAAGATGGTGGGGGCACACAGCCACCCAACAAAACACACTGGTGACCACAGTCACCAACAGCAACAACGGGATGAAACAATAACGCGTCCCTCCGCGTCGCCACACCCGAGTGGACGAACGCACAACAGGAAATGCAGCCCCAACCGGCTACACTTTCCTCAGGACAACAAGCCCGTTGTCCTACACAGCTACGGTCTACCCAGTAGCAAGCCAGCTACTCAACAGGAGGGCACAACTCCCAGACCAATGACTAGCGAGTAACAAGAACAGCCCAGCAACAAGTGTCTCCACCCTGTGCCAGAAACCAAGAGCGCACGTGTCTACCTCCGCTGAAGACTGGCTGGTTACTAATGTGAAGCTCGCAGGCACACAAAATGGTGGAAACAAAGAGAGGAGTTTGGCACAGAACAGCAACAGCCCGCGCTTGGGCCAGAGGCTATACATATAATATAATTAAATAAAGAGGAAATAATGCGCTGGCCTTCACAATATATATATATATATATATATATATATATATATATATATATATATATATATATATATATTAGGATGACACTTAAATTCGAATTTTCGATTTTCTACTGGGACGGGCGGCCAAATTGTGAGGTTCCGACCAGAAGCAACGTGTGTAAAATATTTTTTTAAAATATTAATATCAAGAGGTCGCTCAAGGAGGTCAAAGTTTGGAATAATTGTGTCAAAATCCTTATTTTTGCAAATATCGTTCAAAGTGTGTGATGTTGAGAGAATCTAATGCAAGATTCAAATATGATAGTATTCCAGATAATATTGCATATTGTATAATATACCTTCTATAATAATTGTTAATTCAAACATCAAACCTGGCACGAACATAATAACTCGTATAAAACGCGTAGTAAGTCGCGACGGTACACGCTCAATTCTTGTATGTTTTGGGGCAGTGTTGAGTGACAAGTGTGCCCTGCTGTGCAGCTGTTGTTCAGTCAGCTACACGCATCACTGCGGGGCGGTTGTTGCACAGCGTGCGCTCCACTGCCTTAGCCTACTGTTTTCTTTTCACCGTGGCAATGGCATCTACAAGATCTAAGACCGAGGTTTATTTACTTGGCTCGTTGGAGCACTCCATCACTGGAACTAAGCTGCCGTCAAAGAAGCAGGTGCTGCAGGTGTTCCTATATCACCATCTGCAACAGAGAAAGACCAAGAACGATGCAGCAGTGGATACTATGGCAGTGGTGGAAGAATTCTGGAAGCGCTCAATTCCTATGCAGAAGCCGCAGCGAGCAAGAGAAAATATCATCCGTTTGTATGAGAAATGGGTGGCACTGAAAAAGAACAAGAACAGAGCAACAGCGACCCAAAAGGCGAATGAGCGAAAGTTCGTCAACTCGCCGAAAATCTTTTTCGACATTGCTCACGCAAATGCGATGTCGATGATCACGCTGGAAGAAGATCGGGAGTTTTTGAAGGCTCAGAGGGAGGAAGGAAGGCGAGGGTCGATGATTTCAAGGGACATGTCCCTGGCAAAGCAAGAGTCTCGACGCAAGAAACGAAAAGAGGAGCAACGCTGTGTGACAAAGGCTCTTCAAGAGCAAGAGAAGGTGGATGAAACGGCCGAACTTTCATCGAGCTCAAGTTCAACGTGCTCCCAAAACGACCATTTGATGAAGGCGCTGGTCCATCTGCGTCCCAGATGCCCCCGTCTAAGCGTCCGTGATCGTCGAAGAAGATACTGGACAGTCACTTGTCTGCCGCATTGGATCGGACCTTGACTTCCGACCGTGACGCAGTTCACCTCGTCAGTGCTGCTGCTCGAAGCCTCGGACACGATCCCAACCAACTCGTGATAAATCGTGAGTCCTTCCGACGGGATCGGCGAAAATTCCGCTGTAGCGGCTGCGGAGATCAAGAAATCCTTCAAGCCGTCCGTTCCGCCACTGTTCATTGGGATGGTAAGATCATCCCCACAGCGGATGGAGGCCCAGCCGTCGACCGTCTTCCAGTACTGGTTTCCGGAGACGGAGTGGAAAAGCTCGCCGTGCCTAGTCTCCTCAATGGAACTGGACAGGCCGCTGCTCACGCCATTATAACAACACTCGAAGATTGGGGAGTTGAGAATCGGGTGGTTGCTCTCTCCTTTGACACCACCGCTTCTAACACTGGTTTGGCAGCAGGGCATGTTCCATTGTAGAGCAACGACTAGGGCGTGATGTCCTCCACCTTGCCTGTCGCCACCACATTTACGAATTAATCTGTGAGAAGGCGTTCTTCACTTGCTTTGGACCCTCTAGTGGTCCTGAAATTCAACTTTTCAAAAGGTTCAAAGGAAAGTGGGAATACTTGGACAGGACGACACCGAAGGCAATGGAGATGGACAAAATGTCACAAAACCTCCGTGAGCGACGTGATGATCTGTTGGTGGAGTTTCAGCGCCTCCTCGACGGGCAGCACCCACGAGACGATTACCGTGAGTTACTTGAACTTTCAATCATCGTCCTTGGTGGCCAGCCGAAGCGAGGCATCCGTATCACCCGCCCTGGTGCTCTACATCGCTCACGATGGATGGCAAAAATCATTTATGCGGTGAAGGTGTTCTTGTTCCGTGACCAAGATAAATTCCAGCTAACACGAGCGGAGCTTTCAAGGATCAAGCGGTTCGTAGAGTTCAGCGTCTCCACCTATGTGGCTCCCTGGTACAAGGCTCCATGCCCAACGTCAGGACAGCTGCTCAGGGGCGCCACCTAGCCTAGCGACAAAACGAGATACTGAAAATATCAATATTTTTAAAAAATATTTAATGCACGTCATTTTTGGTCGAAACCTCACAATTCGGCCGCCTGTCCCAGTAGAAATTCTAAAAAAAAATTTTTACACTAAAATAAGTGTCACCCTAATATATATATATATATATATATATATATATATATATATATATATATATATATATATACATATAATATAATTAAATAAAGGGGAAATAATGCGCTGGCCCTCACACGCCCTCCCTTAAAAGAAAAAATTTTGGAAATAAAAAAACATTTGCAAAATAAAAAAAAAAAAAGGCATGGAACTGATTAAAGGGAATGGCCCCGGCACAGACAATCAGCTACAACGTTGTCTGCTCCTCTTATTTATCTTACTATGACATTGTACTCCTGGGCTCACTCTGTATGGGGGCCACTTGACAGGCTTTTCGTCCCCAACATTAATATCGTGTGTTTTTAACTGTGTCCTGCCCGGGACACTGCTAAACACTGAAGAGTACTTTCTCAGCCGCTCAAGCAACTCATATTGCTGATCCCCTAAATGTTCAACCTTCTCTTTCAAGAGATGGAGGCTATTCCGTTCCCACTGCCCTGTAGGAACAACAGGTTCAGGCCCAATAACTTCTGGAGCCTCTCCCTCCCGGCAGAAAAATAAAACTGAAGATGCCTCTTGCACGGCAGAACTAAAAGAGCCCTTCTGGCTAGTAGAACGAAAATAGGGCTTCAGCATGTTAACGTGACACAGCTGAGCCCTCTTGCGCCGGTCAGGAGTGACCACCAGGTAGTCGAGGTCACCTACCTTCTTCTCTATAATATAGGGGCCACTATAGCGGGCAGCAAGCGGCTGGCCCTGAAGTGGTAACAGCACGAGCACTTCATCTCCAGGGCAAAACTCCGATACTCGGCCCTTCGGTCATAATACCCCTTCATACTCTGCTGGGCCTTACACAGGTGGGCCTGCGCCACCTCTAATGCCTTGGCTAGTCTTTCTCGACTGCTCATAATGCTCTTAAGCAGTGAGACAGGGCGCTCAGGCGACGGCTGACACCAAGCCTCCCGAACTACGTCGAGCGGTCCACGCACTCGGTGTCCAAACACTAGCTGATTGGGTGAGAAACCCAAGGACTCAGTGGGCGCTTCTCTCACCGCAAATAAGACAAAGGGGACACCCTCGTCCCAATCCTTCTCTCTCTCCATGCAGAAACTCTTGAGCATGGTTTTGAGAGTTTGATGATGTCTCCCAGGGCTCCCTGAGACTGTGGATGATAAGCACTGGACACAATATGCTTGATCCCCCACGCAGTCATCGTATCCTTAAACAACTTTGAAGTAAAGTTGGTCCCCTGATCGGACTGCAGCTCTGCTGGCAATCCAAAGTGTGTAAAGAAGGTTAACAAAGCCTTCAGCACCACCTTAGAGTGAGTGCTTCTCAGGGGAATTGCTTCAGGATACCGCGTGGTAACATCCATTATGGTCAACAAATACTTGTGACCAGCCCTGGTAGTAGGCAGAGGACCTACTATATCAATCAAAACCCTCGTGAAGGGAGGATCAACAGCAGGGATAGGGTGGAGTGGCGCCACAGGGGGGTGTCTGATTAGGCTTGCCCACCACTTGACAAGTGTGGCAGCACTTAAGAATCGTGGCTACTTCTCCAGACATGCTGGGCCACCAAAAATTGCGACGCAGGCGAGCGACGGTCTTTCGGATGCCCAGGTGTCCTGCCATGGGCCCCTCATGTGCCAACAGCACAAGTGCCTCACGCAGCTTCTGCGGCACAACTACTTGCAATAACTCACCACCGTCACTCTCCTGCCATCTACGACACAACACCCCTTGATGCAAGACAAACTCCTCACTTCCCTCACCCACTCGAGCAAAGAAGGAGGCCAACGCCGGGTCCTCCTGCTGCCTACGAATGAGCTCTGCAGGCTCTAGCTGGGTAAGAGAAAGGGGGACTATAGGGTCATGGGGTTGAGGCAACGCTGCAACCCTACGTCCCACACGGCATCGAGGACGGAGAGCTCACTCGGTATGGGGGCCACTTGACAGGCTTTTCGTCCCCAACATTAATATCGTGTGTTTTTAACTGTGTCCTGCTCGGGACACTGCTAAACACTGAAGAGTACTTTCTCAGCCGCTGAAGCAACTCATATTGCTGATCCCCTAAATGTGCAACCTTCTCTTTCAAGAGATGGAGGCTATTCCGTTCCCACTGCCCTGTAGGAACAACAGGTTCAGGTGTGTGTGTGTGTGTGTGTATGTGTGAGAGACAATTTAACTGTCTGAACATTTGCTTCTTGCTTGGTGGAATACCATAAGAAAACTCTCAATGTCATTCACAAAAAGGAAAATAGAAAAGAATCTGAGAGAAATAACAGCTTATTTTTTAGGCATTTCTGATATTCCATTGGTGGCACCTTTGAAAACTGTAGTCTATACTTACACCACACCATGTTATTGAGTTGAAAGGGAGGTCACAGCAGGGAGAGGACTAACAGACCAGTGTGCAGTTTGTCAGGTGTTCGGGATGGTGTGCAGCGCAGAGAGGCGACCAACACAGCAGGAGGTCGTCATCCTTGGGAAGCAACAAACCACCATTGCAAGACATTGAGAATGTGGCCTCTTATATCAAGCAGCAGGCAAACAGCATCCTGGTGATGGTTGGGGCAGGCATGAGCACACCCTCTGGGATTCCTGACTTTAGGTGAGTTGAAAAATTATTATTATTATTATTATTATTATTATTATTATTATTATTATTATTATTATTATTATTATCATTATTATTGATGTTAAATGTACAGCTACTATTTGTATCATGGTATGTGGTATATACTATTTCTCATGCTGTTAACATAGAATTATACTATTAATATTGCATTCAATTTATGTTCCAGGATTTTTGTATTTTATTCATTGTTAACTAATTTTACTGATTGTAGTTTGTGTTGTGCAGGTCTCCAGGGACTGGCCTGTATGACAACCTGCAGAAGTATGACCTGCCATACCATGAGGCAATCTTTGACATCCACTACTTCATGATGGACCCTCGGCCTTTCTTTACTTTGGGTGAGCAACAGATGGGTGAAGCTGTGTTGCCTAACAGAGTAAACTTGTCAGAGGCCAAGAACACATTATGTGCTGGCTTTCATTCTATTTGAATTACATCCATGTGTGGTCTGTGTCCACATCAACTTCACTTCAGAAACATTCATGACAATAAGGACCAGTTTCAGGTAAAGGAGATAGTAGTATAAGGAACCACTTGGAGTCCTCTCTGTCTGTAGGAAACAACAAATACATTGATAGTATTACATGTGATCATGTTTTTACTCATTTATAATAGTTTACTCTGAACATAGTTTGTAGGGTTTTCTTTTGTAAAATCAAAGAAAACTAAACTGAAACTTTTTAAAGTCTATTTTCATTACTTATTTCTCACTTTTATGTGTGGTAGTGATACTAATCATGATTTGCATTGCAACTTTTGGGCCGCCGTGGTATAGTGGAACCATGCGTGCTTTGGGATCCGAGGGGTCTCCAAGGGCACGGGTTCGAATTCTGTCCACGGTCTGAGTGTAGGTTGGGCTTCCTCGCTCGGGGCAACGGTTTCCTAGCGGGTGGGCTTTGAGATAGGAGGTACCCTAAAAAGTATCCCCTTTAGTCCATAAATTCCTGTGAAAAGCCCACATGGTATAAATAAAAAAAAAAAAAAAAAAACTTTAATTGGCATCTCTTTTCAATTATAGTATTTTGATATTAACCTTGATATGATCAGTTTTTGAAGTCTCATAATCTTTAAACAAGTTGTACCAACTGTTCTGTGATGGATAGTGTCAGTGTTATTCCTAAAATGAACCAAAAATTGCTAGATATATATATAGAGAGACAGAAATTATCTTTTGTTTCAGCTCAAGACCTGTGCCCAGGAGTGAACTACAAGCCCAACACTGCTCACCACTTCCTGAGGCTGCTGCATGAGGAGGGCAAGCTGCAGATGGTCTACACACAGAACATTGATGGTCTGGAAAGATGTGAGTCAATCTTTTGAGTTGAAAAGAAGGCAGGCTAAGCATGTCTCTAGTTGAATATTTAATTCCTTACATATTCATGTTAACTGGTCTCAAATTACAGAATATTAATGAAAATTAGTATGGACTGATGCAATTGGTAACGTAATGTAAGAAATATCAGAAAGGCTGCAAGAAGCTGCCAGGCCTACATGTGGCAATCACTGCTGCCAACATTAGATTTTAGCATCCATGATCTGAAAGTATGTAGCTAGATGAATATCATACATTTATTTATAAATCCTTATGAAGTTATGCTAAATTTGGCCAGTAGAAATACTATTTGAGATCACCTATTTGTTTCTTATCAGTGTAGCTTGCAAAAGAGTTTTCTTTTTCTTTTTTTTTTTTATGTGAGGAATGATGAAGTACTCAGCTGGTGTGTTGTCAAAAGTAAAGTTCTGGATAAAATACACCATTGTTCAGGGGCAGTTTGTTTCATGATATAGAGTTGTCATCTTTACAGTCAACACTGCACACACTGCACAGTTCTTTGTGGCAGTTAGGTCTTCTTAGAAACTTGAAGATCATCCTTCTAGTAAGAGTCAGTAAGAACTATATTGATTTGTGATAATTGAGGCTTACATGACTAATACTTCAATCATACCATTGATATGAAATGTATGAAGAAGTTTGACTAAATTTCCAAACTTCAATTGACAAATGTGCAGAGAGCTTGTCAATGTTGCCACCTTTTTATATCAATCCCTTTATTTGAACTGAGCTGGACATTTATCCTGCACTGTGAAGCAATGGATTGTTTATTATGCACAACTTTGCATATAGGATATAATTTCCATTGCTTAGATTGTTTATTTTTAATGTGCATTTTATATCCAGATCCGGGTGTTTACTTTAGAGGTGAAGCTATTGTGCTGTGCTAAAGTGGAAGTGTTATGATGGTAAGAAGGTTTGATGAGATACAGATAATGCCTGGAGTCTAAACTTAAGGAGGTGAAAGATTCTCTGCCTCTGATTCCATAATTGTGGTTTTACTTCAGTCTAATGTATCCTTTCTCTTTCCATCAAGTGGCTGGAATACCTGAGGAGAAACTTGTTGAAGCTCACGGCTCCTTTGCCACGGCTTCCTGCACGCTGTGTGGCCGACGGCACGATGCTGACCAGGTGAAGAGAGCAATAGTTGAGGGAGCCGTGCCTGTGTTGTGTGAGGCGGCCAAGTGTAAGGTAATTGCTTACTTTTGAGCCAAGAATTATAAATGAAGAATGATTTTTGTCATGAACCATCCAAGGTGTGTGGTTGATCCTGTACAATCAGGACAGGAGTCATTTCTCTTCTCCATCAGGACTCAGGGCTCTAAGAGTATTGTGGATGTAAAAGTTTTCTGCCTGCCCTCTCTTTTTGGGCTAGACAGGTTTGGTGTATCAGTGTTTGTATGCATTTTTTCATATATATTTTGTATTAGGAATTTTAAATTTCTCCAGCCAACCTGCTACTGCTAATGTGTCTTTTCACAAATAATTCTGATGTCTCTTTTCCTCTCCCATGCATATGTGTTGTTATTATTACATTGAAACTGAAGCATCCTCTAATTCATGTGTTCACCACCAGACTTTCACCATTCTAATTACATGTAAACTCTATATTTCTTAATCCTTCACTAGTTGTTAGCATTCAGATGATTAGTAGTTATAGAATGTTTTAAGCATACGTATTTTTTATTCTTGTTTGTCTCACATTTGTTTGATCTTGTAATGAAAGATGACATGGAGAGAAATCTAACTTAGCTCAACCAAACCCATATGTGGATGTTTAGTAGGAGTTTATATCACCACTTTGACCACTTGTAAATTCAAAGGTGCATAAAGTTACTGAACTATAAAAGAAGTTTTCAAGGTAATATTGTGCATTAAGGATTGAGTTTTAGTATGAAGGATGAGCTAAACTGTTTTTGTTCCTCCACACAGGGCAAAGTGAAGCCAGACATTGTATTCTTTGGTGAGAATCTTCCCTCAGTGTTTTGGGACTACCATCTGCAGGTTCCCTTCACTGACCTTCTGCTGGTGATGGGCACATCCCTTGAGGTGACTGTATGCATGTACTGTACCACCACCTAAGAAAGAGGGGGGCACTGAACTACGGCTCTAGAAATAGTGAAGAAATGGCTCACTGTGTGTTGGTCCTTAACCCCTTCAGTACTGAGACACATTTTTACATGAGTTTTGGGTACCTATGATTAGACAAATTTTATTGACATTAGGAAGGGTCTGGAGATCAGAAGATTAATGGCCATTGTTTTCACAATTTTAATCTCCACATAATTTTCTGAAGCTGTATAAAATCACGATATAGTAAGAAGAATGAATATGAAAACATTTCATGGTAGTGAAGAGGTTAAAGAAAGGTTAAAAGGATAATCTAAATTATAAGATAAATTGTTAGTATTGAAGATTTCCTCTTGATATTGTTTGAATGAGAGAAAAGGAAAGTACAAATGCAGGTAAGGAGTTCCAGATTTCCTAAGCTTGTCTGTATGTGCTGCTTGTGCTCATTCAAGTACATGAAATCTTAAGACAAGCTACAAAAGCCATCAAGCCTAAATTAAGCAAACTGATTAACAAGTCTATTCCATTTATTTCTTCCTTTGTCTTGGAGCAATTTTCTTCCATACTTTTTTTAATGTAACATTATCAAGCCTGAATGTATTATTTCTTTCCTATCCTGAATACTGACTGTGAATTTTTTGTAATAATGAGTTGGATGTGGTGTGCTGAGGCTTCTCAGTGGTCCACCAGACTGTCCCTCTTTGCCAGGGGCTGATGGGGCTAAGGGTGTGAGAGATGTGTGTGTATGAATGAGTGGTGCCTTGTTTGGGTCAGCCCATGTGGACTTTACAAATTGTAATAAGAGTGTAATTCCTTTGTAAATTGTGATTCACTTGTAGCATTGTGCAGTACAATGAGTATACACTTTTCAAGAAGACATATTTGAGGTGTTGACAGCCTTACTTGTAATCCTGCAGGTGTACCCTTTTGCTAAGATAGCGGATGAGGTGACCCGCCAAACACCAAGAGTTCTCATCAACCTGAGCGCGGTGGGAAGCTTTGGTTCTCGAGACAATGACACCGTGTTGGGGGGAGACCTGGTGCACACTGTGGAGGAACTGACTAAGGCTCTTGGCTGGGAGGAGAAGCTTAGAGCCCTTGAGAATAATTACTTTTTACAGAATGGTAATGAAGAATGAGTTCCCTTTTAGACTTGCTCATTTCAGGATATAAATTGTTTGTATTTATATATAAAAATGTTATGAATGGCATTACTGCTACTATTTTGTAAATTGAAGTTTGTACATATTTTCTTAATAGTTTGGTAATAAGCATAATTATTTTTTTTTATGTAATACAATGTTTCTTGTTGATAAATGATGAGTTTCAATACAGTACCTTCATTATCTGTGTGCTTTCCCTTGTCTAGTAGGACATGGTATGGAGAATGGGGATTCCTTGTTCCCTGGCTCCATTCCAGTTAGTTGCCTCTTACACCATGCAGGGAACACAGTGACAATACTCTTAGCCTCTGCTGCCAGACTTTCCCTCTCCACCTGTAGTCATTGGAGCCAAGAGTGTGAGACTGTGGTGCCTTATCTGGGCTGTCCTGTGTGGGATTGCCAATCTACTAAACAGAATTGACAGATTTGATGCCCAGTTACAGTGTGCAGGCTTGAGGAACATGCTTAGTCTTGTATTATTCTTTCTTTGGATACTGTTTACTTCATGCCATAATCATTTTCAGTTCATTGCAAATATCTGTGCTACTATGAGAGAAACTCTACTTAATTTTTTTGTGCTAATCAAATGCCTTTATAATTGCATATTTTCTTGTGTTCCTTCAAATGGCCAATCTTTCTTTTATTTCAGCAATAATATTTAATTCTTGCTTTTCTTTATTTTGTGTGTTTATCAAATATTTTTTTAATTGCATATTTTCTTCATTTACCTCAAATGGTCAATCTCTCTTTTGTTTCAGCATCAATATTTCTTTTCTAATTCTTTTTTTTTATTTGTTTTCTTTCTTCTGTGTGTGTGTTTATCAAATATCTTTTTACATATTTACATATTTTCTTGTCCCCCCTTAAATGGTATGTCTTTCTTTTGTTCCTGCAATAGCATGTAATTTTTATTATTTCCATTCATTCTTTATTTGTATTTTTTAGGAAGGAAATGATTATGAATATAAGAGAGAAGCAACTTGTCTGGTCTATCTGCCTCTCAAGGGTGATGCCAGGCAAGTGTCAAGTGTCAAACTGTTACTTTTAATTTCTCTTCCCAAGATTACATTTTTACCATCATCTTATACATGTGTTTTTTTTTTTCTTTACTGTTTTATTTAGTTATTTATTTCTTTTATATATGTGTGTGTCTGAGGGGAGATTTAGAACTGGTTCCTATGATACAGTATTTATGATTTTATGCCAAAACTTATGTGTTGGAGAAGCTCAAGCTTAAGGAAAATGGAGTCTAAAGCAGGCATCACCATCATTTTATTTGTTTATGTATTACTTTTACATGTAAGAAACACTTGCAATAAGGATAAAGAAGAGTACAAATTCATACCGACAGGAGAGCCACAAGACATGAGGGAGTGTGGTGAGGCAGAAGAGTTTGTGGACAAGATTGTGTTCAGTATAGAGATAAAATTGACCAAAGCTAGTGATGCACTTGGAATGAATAGTATTTTCTTAGTATTGTAGTTTTCATAGCAAATTTAGAGACAGACTTTATATTAGAGTAGAACTTGACTTCCAGAAAGCCCAGGCAAACTTCAATTCCAAGAAACATTCCTTGTCTGTATTCTTAGATAACTTGATGATTCATATTGATTACTTTTAATTAGTTTTGGTGCATGACACTACATAGGAAGTATCATGCATCTACTTTGATCCTGGGGTAGGAGTAGGTATAGATAGGGTAGGGAACATATGCCTGTATTCAGAAACACCTTCCCCTTTCACAACAACAAATTTCCAGGGCCACAGAGACAACGGGCTGGGTTTTCAAGACAGTTTCTCCTTTTAGTAAACAAAAAATCTTGCCAGAACCATAAAAATACTCCTAAAAACACAAGTATTTTCAACTGGAGCCCTTGGAAAGCAGTGATGGTGGGAGAACAAATTGATTCAAGAATTACAGTCTCATTATGAAGTGGCTGCAGTAGATCAGAGAAAGTTGTTGGGCCTTGTTGTGGATGTGCTGTGTTGTGCCAGGACAGGAGTTGCTATAGTACTCGTACAGAGGGCCAAAAGACATTCCCTTTTCAATAAGACCAAGAGTGTGAATGTGTTGTGCATTGTCTGGGCCAACACATGTGGGATTGACTGCTGGTCAGGTATATAGCTAGAGAGACTGAATTATCATGCTGTGATGGAGAGTATTGGTATTTTTAAGGGTGTCTCCATGATCTTGGTGATAATTTATCAAGAATTCTTTCTCAATAATAAAACATCCATGAAAATCACGTCAATTATTCCTGTCACATTTGAATGTAATCCTGGTGAGAGAACAAAGCATTTCAGATACGTGTGAATGATGCTAATGTTAAAGTGATTTATTGATGCTAGTGTGTGTGGGTGTAATAATAATAATAATAATACGGTTTATTAGTAATTGCAGTATATACATACTGAAAATGTACATATGGGGATTGAGGGAAACTTAAGATTAGAATCTTAACTTAGCTGTTTATGGTTGTTTATGGTTCGCACCATGGGGGGGATAGCATTACGTGAAAATTTACATATGGATATTAAGAGAGATTCAAGATGAGAACCTAACTTAGCTTGTGTGTGTGTGTGTTTTAAAGTGTACATCAAAGACTGAAAACATTTAGGTAAATTTAAGACGGAAAAAAATCCCAGGATGGAAACTCATACATGAATCCTCCAAACTGCCTTGTATGTATCAAAAATACAAATAAATTAATAGATAATGCATAGAGAGAAATAAAATAAAGTAAAAGGAAATGCAGATAAGGTTTACAAATTATTAATCTTCCTACATTGATACACGCTCTTGAACGCCCATCCTCCCTACTTCCCCCTTTCATATGACACTCCTCTCAACTTTTTCTTCATTAACTTCTGCAACATTTGCAGTCTTGGATCTAATTTTCAATCTGTAGAACACCACCTCTCCTCTGCTAAACTATCTTTTCCTCACCGAAACACAGCTCTCTGAAGATACTGACAGTAGCCCCTTCTCTGTTCCTTCCTATTTTCTCTATCCTCATTTTCATTCCAAAGCTGAATGTTGCATCTTTGTGTGCAATAACTTGACTTATTCTTGTGTCCACACTCTTGAATCTTCAAGTCTTCCACCATATGGCTTTGACTCAATAGTCACTCTCTAACTAATTTGATCTGTTTTGTCTCTCTGACTATAAGAAATTCTTTGACTACTTAACTTCTGAAGTGGAGCACATTCTGTCCCTTTATCCTTTTGTGGAGATCTCCATTCTTGGAGATTTCAATGTTCACCACCAGCTTTGGGTTTCCTCTCCCTTCACTGACCATCCTGGTAAAGTAGCTTTTAACTTTGCTATCCTCCATAACTTAGAACAATTGGTGCAACATCCTACTTGTACTCCTGACCATCTTGGAGACATGCCCAATGTTCTTGACTTCTTTCTTTCCTCTAATCCTTGTGCTTATCTTTTCTGTTGGGCTCCTCCAATCACAATCTCATATCTTTTGTCCTATTTTTCCAATCCCTCCTCAGGATCCCCCAAGGAAGAGGTGACTCAGGCATTTTGCATCTGCCATTTGGGGGACCTGAGGAGGTATTATGCTGATTTTCCCTGGAATTATTACTGTTTGGATGTTAGAAACCCATCTCAGTGTGTTGAACGCATAACAGAGGTGCTAGTGTCTGGCATGGAGACACATATTCCTCATTCTTTCTCTTAACCTAAACCTTTTAAACCTAAGTTTACCACAGCCTGTTCTCGTGCAGTACATGATAGGGAGGTTGTCCACAAAAAAGGACTTGAGCCTTCCATCACTTGAATCTCATGCACTTTATATTTCTGTCTGGAATCATGCCAAGTCTATTTTTCAACTTGCCAAACAGTCACAAATAGAAAATATAGAAATCTTTCAAACTCCAACTCCTCTCAGACTTCTGGTATCTGGCCAAAAACATCTTCAATAACTTTACTTCTTCGTTGTTCCCTTTTTTATTTCATCCTGATGACACCACTGCCATCTCTTTCTAATGCTGAACTCTCTTCTCAGACCTTTTGCTAATAACTCCATCTGGGATTATTCTGATTTTGTCCCTCCCTCTTCTCCTCCCTCTTACTATTTCACGCTATAATTGAAATTCTCCGTAATGATGTTTTCCATGCCCTCGCTGGCCTAAACCTACGGAAGGCTTATGGACCTGATGGGGTCCCTCCTATTGTTCTCAGAATCTGTGTCTTCGTATTACAGCATGCCTGGTCAAGCTCTTTCAACTCCATCGACTTCTTTATTTCCTTCTTACTGGAAGTTTGCCTACATTCAGCCAATTCCTAAAAAGGATGACCATTTTAATTCCTCAAACTACCACTCTATGCCTTTAAAATTACTTGTCTATAGTTTTTAATCAATCCTCAATAGAAAGATTCTCAAACATCTGTCAATTCACAATCTTCGATCTGATCGCCAGTATGGTCTCCGTCAGGACTGCTCTATTAATGATCTTCTGGCTTTCCTTACTGAGTCTTGGTCATCCTCTTTTAGAAATTTCAGTGAAACTTTTGCTGTTGTGTTAGACATATCAAAAGCTTTTGATAAGGTTTGGCACAAAGCTTTGATCTCAAAACTACCATCCTATGGCTTCTATCTTTCTCTCTACAGCTTTATCTCAAGTTTCCTCTTCAGTAGTTCTATTGCTGCTGTGGTAGACAGCTCCTGTTCTCCTAAATCTATTAACAGTGGCATTCCTCACGGTTTTGTCCTGTCCTGACAGAGATAGACAGACAGATAGATTGGGAAGACAAGAGAGAATATAGAAAGAAAATACACATGGAGAGATGAAAAGAGGAACACATATGGAGACAAATATAAAAGGATTGAAATAGAGACATGTCATCCTTGATGGATAAATTGGAGGGAAGGAATCAATAAAAAAAAAAAAAAAATGAAAAATATGAAGAAATATCTAGAAACAGTTAAAATCGGATGAAACCTAGATATAAAAAAAAATCGGATAGAAAAAAATCGAGATGAACGCAACCTCCTGGCCTGGCCCGGGCCACCCCTTCCTCCTGCCTTCCCGCGAGGCAGCCTCCTGGCCTGGCCCTGGCCGCCCCTCCGTCCTGCCCTCCCGCGGGGCAGCCTCCTGGCCTGGCCCTGACCATCTCAGAGCTGTCCCTCCCTCCCCGCCTCCAAAGGCAACGATCCCTCCTCTTCCTGGCTGCATTCCCTCCCCATCCCCCCTCCCACCTAATCCTCCCCATTCAACCTCCCCCACTGGGTAACCGTGTGCCCAGTGGGGCAGGCTACCCCGCTCAGTCAAGGAAGTTCTCCTGCAGGGAAGAGTACACCAGGGTGATCAGGGTAAGGATGTGGAAAAATAGGATTGTGTTTAAAAGAACGGCTGTGTGAGTGAGTGAGTGAGTGAATTATGGGGTGAAGATGAGAATCAAGAACCGACTGAGGGTGCAAGTGTGAAGTGAGTGAATGACGGGACCTGTGATGAAAGGAGTGATGTGTAATGGAGAAACCATCAATATGAAAGTTGAATAGGTCGTCTTTATTCACAACGTTTTTCTTTATCCATATGTTCATACATAATGAATTTCAAGGCCATTCTTCGAAGAAATTTCTGGTATTTTTATTTTGTAATTTGAGTGGAAAAATCCCGACCAATTTAGTACATAATTAAAAAATACATCATTGATCTTTGTACATAAGGTTGTTAATGCTAAGAAACTAGGAAATTTTAGAACCCTATTAGACAGATTTATGAGGATAATAGGAGGAAACACAGCTCGTATAATGTTCTTATGTTATATCTTTGCAAAGAGGAGGATGGCAAGAGTAAAAATAATGATCATAATAACCTATTTGCATACCAGGCTGAGATATCCATTTAAGGAAGTCGTGTGTTCATGAGGGCTGGTCGCCATTCCCCTCCCACCCGCTTCATTGTGGCGGTACTCGTAAAAATACAAGGGCGGGGGTTGCCGGTCCCCTCACTGCCCCTCTGAGGCGCACTTTACGACACGTGCGTGCGGTGTTTTTGGAGTGAGGCAAATCTTTCTTCTAGGATTATTCCTGCAATAGCGAGGCGTGAAGGGACAAGTCATCTCTCTCTCTCCCCATCTCCCCTCCCCTCCTCTCTCTCTCTCTCTCTCTCTCTCTCTCTCTAGTATTTCAAAATTCAGTACTTTCCTCGTGGTAATTGTGTAAGATTTCGTGGTTCTCAGTACGAACAATTCAAGTTTTCACATACTTATTATCACTTACATAACTTCACAACGGCTAGGAATTCCAATATTTCCTTAGTTGTCATAGGTAAATAGGAGAAACACTGCAAATTTCCCATAGTTCAGTATATCAAATAGTTCCCTTCAGTAATGGCGCAGTAGCTTCCGATTTGGAGAAATAACG
>NC_059301.1:13744753-13752253 GCF_017591435.1 Portunus trituberculatus
CCTCCATATGACTTCAACCAGGACTTTACAAAGTAATACTCTGGGTACGGCGTAGATGCCTTTTACAAGTAGAATTTGTGGTCCTCACTCTACAATCCTCCCAGTTGCCGTCCAGATAACGTCAGGTTCATCACCGCACTTCTTGTAAAGTAAACAAACCTTGAGTTGACTATCGCTATTCAGCCGTAATTACCTTCATGTTTTTCTTCCGTCCGGCCGCGTGTCTTGCGTCATAATGGAGCACCCCGCCTTTCCCCCAACACACACAGGTTTCCCCCTATACCTTCCTCCCCACACCCGCGGCCCGCCAGCCATCC
This sequence comes from Portunus trituberculatus, assembly GCF_017591435.1. Taxonomy (NCBI): domain Eukaryota; kingdom Metazoa; phylum Arthropoda; class Malacostraca; order Decapoda; family Portunidae; genus Portunus; species Portunus trituberculatus. The sequence continues at coordinate 13,745,071 of NC_059301.1, forward strand.
CCGGCCCTTCCCCCCTCGCTGTACACGTGCCGCATCCGATGAGTTTGATTTCCTCACTCCGGTAATCCAGTGCATGATATGCGATGGATTAAAAATGATAGAAAAAAAAAATATCACTCTACACTGGCCCACATTTTTATTTAAATTCTTTATTTCATCATGATTTTTCAAATGTGAAAGAGTTGATTAGAAGTATTAGAAGTGTATTAGATACTCGGTACTTATCTTTTCTTTTTTTTTGCCCTTGGTTGGCCCTCTTCCCTACATAAAAAAAGAGGCAATTAGGAGTATTTTCTCGTTGTAATGTAGAAATCTTATTGATATGTCATTAGTAAAACACCTGGAAAATCCACATAACTTTAATACTAGAGCCTTTTGGAAGTAATGGGGATGCAGTACAAAAGTGTTTGAGAATGCCGTCATATTTTCGAAGGCCAGAGATATGATTAAGATTGTTGCTATTATTTTTTTTTTTTATTGATGGTAGAGAATACTGTTAAACTATCACTGGAGTCACACAAATACCAGTCAAGATCTCAGTAACTTTCACTGCAGTCTGTGTGTAAGAGATTGCGAGAGGAAATGTTTATAAGAATGCGAACATGGGCTACTATTTCATCTTTTTTTTTTTTTTGTATGTGTGTTTATTTGTATGCATGTATGTATGTATGAGGGAACCACACAATTTTAGTAGATTCAAATTTGATTCCCATATTGTAGTACTAAGTATTCTTTTTAAGATTTTACAGCAAAACATCTTTTTTACTTGATTTATTTCCATGTAACACATTTATAAAAAGATTCGATTAGTTGAATGTGAAGGAAAGAAAAGACATAAAAGCATTAAGAAAGAAGGAAAGGAGGAATACAAAGATTAGCTGTTGAGAATAGGTGGAATCAAAGCGGACGTGTGTTAGGTGGTGGAGGCTCCTCTGTCAGTGCTAAGACGCTACCTAGCCATAAGAATAAGAAGATTCGAGTACTGCAAAGATTAACTGGTGAGAATAGATGGGTTGGAAAGGAACGTGTGTTAGGAAGAGGCGTTCCGTAATGTGTTGGTAAGGAGAGTAGACGCTGGCTGCATCACAGACTGTGTGGCGCGCGACGTGACAGCCTCGACCTGGATCACCGCCATTACAGATCGACTTGGAGTAAGTAAGAGCAACTACTACGTCGCTGCTTTGTTCACCTCATTACGTGCTGTCACTTCTCACTGCCATGTGTTATGAACGTCAGACCTTTACGATTGTTTCTTCATTGTTCTATTACAGAAAAATAATGTTTTTAAGGATGATTGCTTCACATTGTCATCTGTCACTCAATTATCTAGACCTTTATTATTATTTATTCGCATCTTACTGTAGAGAAGTAACAGTTTTAAGGTATTTCCATATTTGTTATATTTTTGCCAGCTTGAAATGTATCAGTGTTTATTAAAGTTATTTTGATCTATTTTTCTTGTTCGCAAGGACAAGACGTAACATGTTATACTATCTCACACACCGACTTAATTTTTACGAAGTGAAACAAAACTCTTATATTTTAAAGATCGTTTTTCTATCGAGACAATTATGCAGGGCCATGGAGAAGATTAGTTGGGCTGTCATAAGAGTTTCTATTCCTGATGATACGATACAAAATCTTCGTTCACCTATCACAAGAACAAAGTCATAAGAAAATAAGTGAATTATAAGATGGCGTCTTTCATGTGGACTATTTTTCAGACACTAGAATGTTAGTTGGGCTTTTGTTAATGGTGAAACAGAATCCTTGTTTAACTATCAGTAGAACACAAGAACAAATGGGGAGCCACAAGAATTCGTGGCTGTCCTTGTATGAACTAGATAGATATAGTTTCGGAACACAGTGAATGTACTGAATACGTCATCACCTTATTACCGTCTTTAGTCTTACTGGGACACTGTACTATATAATAATAAGTGGACATCAGCAGCTTCTTATCGTGTGTGTGTGTGTGTGTGTGTGGAGACAAAATAAACAGACCGACTCCGGGACTGTTACCAGGTGGTGCCTCCTCCTTCTCTTCTGTGACATCAGCATGCGTTTTCGTATTCATTAAGACCAAGAATGACTGAACGGCCGAACTCTGGATGGGTGGCAGTGGTGATGGTGGTGGGGCTGGATGACTTGTGGTGGTGGTAAATTGAAGGAATGGTGATTGTTAGTGGTCATGCAAGAATAGAAGTGAATTAGTGCTAGACTGGAGTGAGCTACTGGTGTTAGTGAGATGGGGATTACCGAGGAAGTAATGGTATTAGCCACTGACTGCTGATGTTAATACTGATATTCCGAACGTTACTGGTATTGGTTGGATGAAGTGTACCGGGGAAATGTTGTAGTGTGAGGCTGTGAGGAAAAAGCACGGCTGTTGCTAGAGTACTGGCATTGCGAGCGTTGCTGGTGTTGCGGGTATCAGTGCGTGCTGGTGGTGGAGGTGAACACGAGGGCGAACAGGTGACACACTAGACGTGTGAGTGTGACGTGGCCTGTGTTCTTTGCCAGGCTGATTGTGTTAGCTGGCGGTGGGCGTTGTAGGCACTAGTAGGATTGCCTCCTTGTAGGTAAACTAATAACTCGGGCGGGCGCGTGACCTATTAATCGTAGTACTTCCGGAGAAGGGCACTGGCGCCACATGCGGGTTCCTGGAGGGTGAGGGAGGCGAGAAGGGACACGCGAGTCTCGGATTCCTGCAGGCGGGAACACATCCTGCAGGCGGATCAGCGCTGGCAAGAGTGAAGTACAGCGGTGCGCGGGAAAACCAAATCCACAAAACAAGGATGAACACTCGCCATTTGCCAGCCACAGGTGTTAGGCGCAGGTGTTGTTCCCGATCCCCCGCCGCCGCTGCCGCCGCCGTCGCGACCTACAAGCCAGCTCGATAGGAACACATTGTTGTCTTTGCTTTCCTCAACACCTGTAAAGTCTTCAGTGTGCATGGAGAGGAGAAAGAAGACAAGGTGTTGTGCTCTGCCTTCCAGTCCCCCTTTGTTGGTCCCTGCGGCGCGCTGGGTGTGTGAGGGGCGCCGAGGGGTCATGTCGAGGAGTGGTGCCAGGCGGCGGTGAATGTCCCAGCTCGGCGGCTGCGCATTGCGCAGATCAATATCCCTCCACATGAAGCTCGCGGGAGGCAGTGTTGTGTGGGCCCTCGACACGTCCACACCGCAGCGCCGAGACGTCCTGGACCTCTGGCTAGGCTCGGCTCCCCTCGTCCCCTCTCCCCTCACCCCAAGCCTAAGACGCTCCGGCACCCCCAACCCCTTCCTCTTTCCCCTTTCTTTCTTTCTTCCCTCCCCCAGCCTGCCCCTTCCCTTCCCTCCCTGACTCCTTTCGCGGAACTGTGTGGAGGGTGCAAGCGGCGGAAGAGAAGGAGCTCCGAGGATACGCTGTCGGGCCCACCAGGAAGAAGGAGTGTGTCCGGGCCTACGTGTCTCCTGTGACGGGCGTCGGGAGGCACTCCGCGGCGGGCACCTTGCTCTTAGAAGGAAGTAAGAAAGAGAGCGAGCGCGAGAGGTGGAGACGGAGACAGACAGAAATGTAGTCTATGACCTGACGAGACTGACCAGTAGAGAGATAGATAAATACAGAAAGACAGACACAGTATTATCTCGCGCCGCCGTGTGTCCCTCCCTCCCTCCCTCCCTTCCTCCCTCCTTTGCTCTCGCCGGCGCCATGGACCAGATATTAAAGTGACCGGGCTGCTCTCACCTGCCGCGCTATGAAAGATTGTCTCCCCTGGTCGTCGTCCCCGCCACCACGACTACCTCTCCGGGTCGTGGTGGTCCTCCTCCTCACACACCTGTCAGCCGCCTCAGGTAAGGAAGCCCCTGCATCTCATCGCTTCCCGTCCCCTGCGTCACACACCTGTCAGTAGCGGGTCTCGTAACACAGGTGCTGTACTCACTCACCCACCTATTACCATGCACCCTAATTTATGTCGACATACGTGGACACCTGTTCTATGCAAGTGTATACGTGTGTGTGTGTGTGTGTGTGTGTGTGTGTGTGTGTACGCATGTGTATTCTAGGTTCCGTGGAAGGTATTTTGATATTTCGTTCGTACATTTTTTATTTCATTTATTCATTTATTTTTATTTACGCGTGGTTACGAGCAGGCGTATTGAAGTGGATATAACCCAACACACACACACACACACACACACACACACACACACACACACACTTTGTAGCAAAACACCTGCTCCTCTTACGGAATTCTATGGCTTAATAACATGTGCTGGAGGAGTTCAGGTGAAGCATTAGCAGAAAACGAGTACACTGGCTGAATTAAACGCTATTTTTCTCTTTCCATTTCACTATCAACGATTAGAGAGGGAATCGAGGGAACTGAGCACAGCAGTAGAGGAGAGCAGAGGCGAGCAGAGGACATGGCAAGCAGGGGACGGGTGGGGGAGGATGTTGGAGGGGAAGGTGGGAGGAGGTCAGTGATAAGCAGAGATAAGCTAATGATACTGATGGATATAGTGAATAGGACAATGTCTGAGAGAGAGAGAGAGAGAGAGAGAGAGAGAAAAGTAGTTATTTCTTTAAAATGTAAATATTCTCTCTCTCTCTCTCTCTCTCTCTCTCTCTCTCTCTCTCTCTCTCTCAACTGTTGACACATCTTTACCTTTCGACTTTCAAAGGTGTGTGTTTGCTCATCAATCGAACTCACTGACAGGCCAAGCAAGGCAAGGCAAGGCAAGGCAGGCAAGCCGCTCTAAGTTCTCGCCTGCGAAGCGTCACTCGAAGCCTCGGGCCTGACTCACTGATCCACCGCTTCCTCCTTCCTCTCGAGGCGTATTTTAGACCCGGCCCTCTTTGAAGCGCCACCGTTGTCAGGATGAATCTTGTCCAGTGAGGGAATGAGCGTGAAGTGTTGCCTCCTCCCTTCCTTCACTTAGCCTCCCTCTATCTTCTTGTTCTTCCTTCGCATTCTTTTCACACCTTTCTTTTAATCTTTTCTTTTCTTTATTTACGTTTTACAAGTCTCTCTGTCTCTACCTTCTTTATGTGTTCTTCTTCCTCCTCCTCCTCCTCCTCCTCCTCCTCCTCCTCCTCCTCCTCCTCCTCCTCCTTTCTGTCTTCCTCGTCCTTTCTCTTGCTCCAAGCTTTATTATTACCATCTCTCTCTCTCTCTCTCTCTCTCTCTCTCTCTCTCTCTCTCTCTCTCTCTCTGTCCATACAGCTCTATTTTCTTCAATAATCTTTCCTGTTCCTCATCTTTCTATTTTATCCGTATTGTCTCTCTTCTTACCATCTCTCACTGGCTCCTGTTTTATTGTTTTTTTCATAACTTTCTTTCGTCTTTATCTTGCTTCTCACCTTTCTTAACCTCCTTTCTGTCCCTTGCTACTTAATCTTATACAATTCCTTCATCCTGCGCCCTTTCTCTCTCCCTCCCCTTCTCCCTTCTATGGTGTATTCTCACCTCCTCCTTCCTACCATTGCTCTCCCCTTCCTCTTCAACAGGTGACGCCACTGTTGGAACACTCCCACGCCAGCCGCCAGGTGTGTGTGTGTGTGTGTGTGTGTGTGTGTGTGTGTCATGTGGAGTGTAGCAGCAACAGATGACTTGGTGAGTTGGAGGACTGGCTGTTGCTATCCACGTTGTATGTATCTACGTGTCTATGCTCACTTGTCTCTCTTCCTCTTTGTATTTATTGTATTTTTTCTCTTTACAAATACGTGTTATTTTTGTGTGAGTGTTAACATATGTTTTTTTTCTTTTTTATGTGAATTTATTTGGTTTATATAATCGTTTTGTTTACTTGTGTCTTTTATATTTTTTGTTTGTGTTTACGTGTTTATTTATTTGTTTGTCTTTATGTATGTATGTAACTACGTGTCTAACTATTCTTGAATGTTTTTGTGGTTTATTTTTCTGTATTTCATATTTTACTCGTTGATTGATTTATTTGAATTCTTAATTATCTCTATTTTTTACAATATTTATCAATCAGTCAATCAGTGTTTGTATTTATCTATTCATTTACATATTTATCCATTCATGTATTTACATTTTTATGTATGTTCTCATTTGTGTTCCCAGTTTAACTGATTTACTAATTTATATATTGTTTCATCTACATACGCTCCCATGAAGGTGATTAATTTGTTATGCACCACGCATGTGCATTCATTACTCACATTTATTTTTACTCTCTTGGACACAGCGATGTATATGCATAACATAGTGTAGTGGTTAACACGCTGGACTCACAACCGAGAAGGCACGGGTTCGAATCCCGCGAGCGGTGAGGCAAATGGGCGAGCCTCACAATGTGTATAGTCCCTGTTCACCGAGCAGTAAATAGGGACGGGATGTAACTCGGGAGGTTGTGGCCTCGCTGACTCGGTGTGTCCTGAGTTGTGTGTCTCAGTACTAACCGAAGATCGGTCAGTATGAGCTCTGAGCTCGTTCCGTAATGGGGAAGACTGGCTGGGTGACCAGCAGGCGACCGGTGAGTGAATATACCGGCAGTTCTTTCTCATCATCTTTCGTCCTCTTTCTCATCTTTTCTTTTTGGCCCATCCTGCCGCCTCGCGTCTTTCTTCACCGCTGCGTGGTGTCGAGCAAATTATGAAATGCATCTTTTCAGCAGTAGTCCGTAAAAGTCATGTCTAGATAAGATATTTGAGAGGTTTTTCGTAGAGAGATCTCATTCTCAAACGTTTCAGTGTCTTATGTCGACGATTAATGAAGGTTAGTTATGTTTTCAAGCGTGTTTTCATAATTTAAGTGATAATTAACTAAGCACTCTGCATTATCATTAAAAAAAACAACAACAATAAAAACCGGTCTAAAGAATTCCAAATTGCGGCCACAAGACCTACTGTACGTATGCACATTCCCGATAATTTACAGGATCTAGAAGTTACCTAAATTATTCAGGGATATTTTCATAATTGGCGTAATAGTTTAACAAATTTTCTTCGTCGTCAATTTAAAAAAAAAACTTGCACAAAAAGTAGGCTAATAAATTCCGTGGCTTTTGGAAATAGATATGAAGTGTGATCTTAGCGCGGTGGAGCGAAAACTCTCCAGCTTGATGTACTCGTGGAAATCTCTTCACAAAATTTGATAACTGACTAGGCCTCGACAGATGAGAGGATTAGATATTGAGAGAAAACTCAAACCCTGGTCAAAATGATTGTGGCAGAC
>NC_059301.1:13757253-13764753 GCF_017591435.1 Portunus trituberculatus
GAAAGCTGCATTTAGCCATTAGGTATACACGTGGCAATCTCTGCATAAAACATACCTATCTATTTGTACCTGTCATCCTCTTCCATCAATATCTAACTTTCTTTTCAAGTTTTCTAATGACTTCACACTAACAACCTAAGATATTCCATTTATTTACGACTTTCGTTGAAGACATATTCCCTTTCTCTCTCTCTCTCTCTCTCTCTCTCTCTCTCTCTCTCTCTCTCTCTCTCTCTCTCTCTCTCTCTCTCTCTCTCTCTCTCTCTCTCTCTCTCTCTCTCTCTCTCTCTCTCTCTCTCTCTCTTTAATCAAGCATTTTTTTTCAGAGCTGAACACATTATTACTTATCCTATCCTAATTACTGATCCTAAGATCATTGCTTATGTTCAGGTCTATGAAAAGTAAAGTGAGGGTGGAACAGCATTTTAAGTCTTCTCTGTATGTCATTGTATTTATGAACGGGTATGTGTTGCTTTAGATTGTAGTAGTGTAGATGGTCACAAATGGAGGTGTAGGAAACCAATTTGATGCAGTTTATGTTTTCTTTTATAAGTGTGTCGTTATGCCATTTATATTCGTCATCATCAGCATTATCATCAATATCATCATCACCATCAATATCATCATCACCATCATTATCATCACTACCTTCATTACTCTGATTGGAACTCCTAATCATGCTACCTAATCATCACCACCATCACAACCACCACCACCACCAACACCATCAACGAAACATCAACAACAACAACACGTTATTCATTCTTCCCAAGTGGTGTGAGGAAGTGGTGGATTAAGTGGTAGTGGACTCAGAGAGAGAGAGAGAGAGAGAGAGAGAGAGAGAGAGAGAGAGAGAGAGAGAGAGAGAGAGAGAGAACTAGACTAAAATAATGAAAAGGAACGCATAAAACAGTTAAAAGAGTAAATGAGAGTAAATTTAGAGACTGGAAAGAGGAAGAGAGTAAATTAAGTTATTTCTTTAAGGAGGTAAATATTTACTCTCTCTCTCTCTCTCTCTCTCTCTCTCTCTCTCTCTCTCTCTCTCTCTCTCTCTCTCTCTCTCTCTCTCTCTCTCTCCTGCCTTCCTTCCCTCTCTCCTTTCATTCATCTCCCCTTAGCCATAATGATTATTTTCCTCTCATTCATACCCTTACGTTCCCAGGCCCCGATACAAGCCTTGTTAAGTCATCTCCTATTGCTTTTGTGTGGCTACCAGGAACCCTTCCGTAGAGTCATTGTCAGTGTTCGTGTGACAGATGGTACTTGCTTCCACTGCGTTTAAAAGTTTTCTTTCAACTTAAGCGGTTTCCAAGAATCCATCAGTCTTGTTAGCATCGGTGTATTGTGTCTCTCTTATTAATGTAGAATACATGTTAGACTATTATTGAGAATTCTTGTTAGATTATCTATTAAATTTCTAGAAACATCCTTGAAAATTCAAAAGGTTTCCAGAACTTCCTGCTCATAATCTAAAATCTTGCGTATGCTTATTATATTCTTAAGGATTTGGGGTTTTTATTAATGCTATTTTCAAAGGCTACCAAGATCTTTAGTCCATTCCCTTACTAAACTATTGCTATAATCATAAAAATCTCTTGAAATACGTAAATAACTTTTACTTGAATATCTTAGAATTAAAGATAAGTCTCTTAAACACTAAACCCTTTATATGATGTTCATTATTACAACAGTTAGATATTTATGAGTTATCATTGACTAAGCTTTTTTGGACAGTTATTCAGTTATTGAGCTCCATCTGAAAAGTTGAAGAATGCCACTGTTTTTAATTCTACAGAGCTCAGTAGTTGTTGTTCAATAGTCTTAGTACCAGTTGCCTATGATGGATTTAATTAAAAGCATTCAACAGCTACCTTACTGTACTTCATATTTATTTACGTAACATTTCCGTGTATTCTCGTGCGTCTTCCTCAATCACCTGTTCTATTTCTAAGTCACCGTGTAAGAGCATTGCTGTGTACGTTTAAATATTCTTCCTGCACATTTCTCTGGCAAGCGTTCTCTTTAGTACACATCTCTCTGCTGTGAGTTAAATGTGCTGAGGTTTACATTCTGCATTTACGTAGCTCTGTCTTTAGTGTTAGTGAATATGTTATTAATAGTTCTGAGTCTTGAATATTTCCTTTTCTCTCCAAATTTTTATTCTCTCAAGCAAACTTTCCTTTCACTTTAAATTTGTGCTTTCTTGAAATAGATGTGGTGTTCAGTTTTCATCTACCACTTCACATCACTCTGTAATAAATGTTTTTTTTTGTAATGTAGCTGTAGAGAAATGTAGAGTGATGAACAGTAGTGGTAGTACTCTCTCTCTCTCTCTCTCTCTCTCTCTCTCTCTCTCTCTCTCTCTCTCTCTCTCTCTCTCTCTCTCTCACACACACACACACTCCCACACTCATCACCTGTCACTCATAATTGCTCAAGAATCACTCACTCACAGTTCACTCACTCACTCCCACACAATGCTAATCTTATTCCACGTGGCGTGTAACTAATCAGGCTTTATTATATTGTATTATATTGTTAGCATTACCAACTTCATCCCTCTCAATCTAATCTCTTTAATCTTCTTTATTTACTCTAATAATTTTCGCTACTCACAATCTCTCTCTCTCTCTCTCTCTCTCTCTCTCTCTCTCTCTCTCTCTCTCTCTCTCTCTCTCTCTCTCTCTCTCTGTTCATGTTCTTTCTACACTTAGTGAGGAGTTTTGTTGTGTTTGGTGTGGGTATGTAGGTCAGGATGTTGCTCATTACATTATATAAGGGATGTTGTCTTCAGCTTCTCGGCCGCTGCTTTGTTCCGTTACTCTTATTACATTGTGTCTAAGTGTTCACGTTATTTCTGCATTGTGTGGTCCTCTTTTTTCGAGATGGAATGTACAGTTTGTGGCTTACTGGCTGATTTGTGCTTGTTAACGTGTACCTCGTGGGAACACACACACACACACACACACACACACACACACACACACACACACACACACACACACACACACACACACGGTTATCGCAACAAGGTCAGCTCGGTTTAGGGCCCCGGGCGGCGGCCAGGGTGGTCTGCAGGCCGCGGGGTGGTCTGAGGATTAGCAGTGACCATCCCGGCAGGCTGCAGGTGGACGGCCGCGCTGAGCAAGGGCGGCCAGTAAAGTTTAATAGGGCAGACTTCCCGTGGGTGTCCTAACCCAGACACCTGCTGGGCCACCACTGAATTTCCTCACGTGTATCTGGTCAAGTCTAGTCTGATTCCTGTCTATTATCTCACGCTTTACCTTCACCCAGTGCCTCCACCTACTATGCTTCATGCACTCCTCTCTACTATCTCACGGTGTTGCCGCCTCCCCGCAATACATTAGCATATTATCACATCAGAAAACTCGCATAGCTAATCCAAGCATGTCTAGTGTAATTCTTCTATATTATATCTTAGTGTTGCGCCTCCATTTTACTATACTCCAAACTATGCCTTCTTTGTCTAATTTGATTCTTTCCTTCATTTAACGGTGTGGTTGCCTTTCAGTTACGCTATGTCTCTACGACGTTATGCTTCTGCCTGTGCTCTTGGTTTACGCACTGTTCATTGCCATATTACCAACTTAGAGCGTCCTCACAGCCATATAATCTAACCAAGTCTAATTCAATTCCTTTTCTTTATTTCGCGTTATTGTCATTTACTCATCCGCACAGTGCTTCCATCTACTTATTAGCAGTGTACTACTACATCACAATTTATATCCTTCCCAAGAAATAAAACCGGATATAATTCGTACAAGGAATATAACAAAAGTAATGCAGACAAGATGATAAAGGTTAGCAAACAAGAAAGAATCAGAAGTAATGGATTCATGGGCTCTAACTTGTATTATTTAAAAAAAAATAAAACAAATATACGAAAAAATTGGTTCGAAATATGCTTGAATAATAAGAATACGCTCAATAACAGGTGGTTAATAGTGAATGAATGGAGAGCTTTAACAGATGAGATATGTTTATGGATAGGAAGAAAGATAATGACCGCCACGCGTATCTAATAACTGCCACGTGTACACCTGATGACTTCTTGCAGCTTCTCTTGCGATCCTCTATTTATTTATTTATTTTTCAAGATTACACGTTGTATATTTTTGTTTTCATTTTATAGTATACTTTTCTATGTAATAGTGTAAAAGAATTTGCAGAGTTGAACTCAAGCACCTTAGTCAGTACATAGAAAACTATTCCTGTGTTGAAAGCCTCTTGTAATCCTTTGTAATTCATGTAATCTTCTGTTTGTTTAGAATCCAGCGTCTCACCAGAATGAAAATGCTGCACGTGTCTCTAGCAAGGGTGTCGCGTTGACCCGGAAACCAATCACGGGGTAAAGAGGCTTGGGTGGGGAGTGGGGCGGGGCGGGGGAGAGAGGGGATGGGATAGAACCTGATCTCTGCTCTCCTCGGCTCCTCGTTCTTCTGAGAGTTAGAGATTTTTACCCCTAGACTTTGCCTTTCTTTCTTGGAATAAATATTTCCCTCATCTAATCATTCTTTCCTTGAACATTTTTTTTCTCCCTAGACACTTTCTTATTTCCTTTCAATATCTATATCTTCAATCTCCGACTTATTTCTATTTGGTGATTTGTTTTCTATTTTAATTGTTCTCCTTTTGCATACATCATGTTCTTCAGAATATTTTTCTCTTTCAGGCATTTGCTATGCTGGGCATTTTATCTTTTAGATCTTTCTCTTAATGAGATTTTCCCATCCAGATATTTCTCTTTCGGGATAGTTTCGTTTGTAGACATTTTTTCTTCCGAATAGTTTTGCTCGAAGTTATTTTCCCTTCTAGACATTCTTCTTTTCAGTACATTTCCCTATACAATTTTTTTTCTTTTCTAGACATTTATTTCTTCCTGATGGTATTTCCTTTCAGGACATCTTTCCCTCATTGTCTAACCAACCTTATTCATTTCTCTTTCTCTCTCTCTCTCTCTCTCTCTCTCTCTCTCTCTCTCTCTCTCTCTCTCTCTCTCTCTCTCTCTCTCTCTCTCTCTCTCTCTCCCCCTGATAAATGGAAGAACAGAATTAAATAAATCAAGGAAAAATATGCAAACTGAAGGAGAGATAAGCGGATTAAAACAAGCGAAATAGATAGAATAATTAAGACGATTATTATGAAAAAAAGAATGAGAGAAAGATGAAAAACAAGATATGAATAAATAAATTCAAATAGCAGGTGGAGAATAAAGGAGTAGATAATGAATAACAGAAAAGAAGAAGAAAAAAGAAAAAAATACTTGTTTGTAATAACGATACAGACAAAAGAAACACTTGAGGAAACAAATTAAAGAAAAAGAGATGATGAAGGAAGTGGGTATTAGTAGAAGGGAGGTGAAGGATGAAGGAATGGCAATCGTAATAGACAGAAAGAGAGACGGAAAGCTGGGAAGAAGCGAGCAGAGTGGAGTGAATGTCATTGTAGCGAGCCAGCTGAAGAATGAATAATATATGGTGACTCTTTGAATGCAGTGTTTATAGAGCTACACTGAGAGAGAGAGAGAGAGAGAGAGAGAGAGAGAGAGAGAGAGAGAGAGAGAGAGAGAGAGAGAGAGAGAGAGAGAGAGAGAGAGAGAGAGAGAGAGAGAGAGAGACTATGTAGAAAGACAAATAGATAAACACACACGTAAACAGAAAATACCAAAAGGACACAAACTAGGAGACATAGACAAACAAGAAGGCACAGTGACATTTGCAGACAAATAAAAAAGAGATACGAGAAGAGAAACAGAAAAAAAGAGATAGACATACTGGGTGACAGACACATAAATTCGACACACTAACACACAAACACTGAGACTCAGCCAGCCAAACACGAGACAAGCAGACTAAACTAAAACCAGTAAAGACGCAAAAGAAAAGAAGTAGAAGAAATATACTGAACCAGCGTGAAAGAAAAAAATAAAAACTGAAACAGGAAAAAAAAGGTGAATTCAAAAACACTAAAACGAATATCCAAACAGACGAGCGTGGAAGAGCTACTAGTATAAATAGGAGCGCCAGACAACCCACCAGAAATAATGCACGGGCGGCACGACCTTTAGTAGATATATCGATCGATTGGACGCTAGGTTGGGATGCTTGGAAGTGCAACTGTGACGTCACTATGCACGGCCAAATCCCTTTCTTCTGATTGGTACACGTCTTTACTCTTAAGCACCTCCTTCTCTCTCTCGCTTTCTCTCTCTCTACTACGAGTATTCTTCCTCCCCCGCTTAGTTAACTCCGCCCTCGCATCACCCGCGCGCCTCCCTCACTTCTCCCGCCGCGACCTTTACGGGAAGTCACCAAACATGCGGTGCTGCGCGCATGAACCACTTGCTGTTAAAGGCGGGAAATGTTAGAAAGATAGAGAAATAAAGGCATGCGGGAATGTAGCTGTGTGTGTGTGTGTGTGTGTGTGTGTGTGTGTGTGTGTGTGTGTGTGTGTGTGTGTGTGTGTGTGTGTGTGTAGTATGGCAGTCCTTGTCATAATAGCGTGTGGATGATGATAGGTAAGACATTATTATGGTGGCAGTAATTGTACGAATGATAAAGGGTTGTTAGCAGACCAAGATTACTGAGTTGGGTGCCTTCACGCATATATGTATGCACCCACACCCACCCACCAACACACACACACACACACACACACACACACACACACACACACACACACACGTACTACTTCTCACAGACGAGCGCACCCACCCACTCACTCACCCACCCAAATGCCCACTAACTCACCTTCACTTGCTCTTCTAACGCACCTCAACGCTCCCACACACACACACACACACACACACACACACACACACACACACACACACACACACACACACACACACACACACACACACTCTCTCACACACACTCTCTCTCTCTCTCTCTCTCTCTCTCTCTCTCTCTCTCTCTCTCTCTCTCTCTCTCTCTCTCTCTCTCTCTCTCTCTCTCTCTCTCTCTGCGCCACGGTTATCTCATCACAACATCTCTCTCTCCTCATTGTTTCTCTCTCTCGGTTATCCTCATAGACACAACATGAAGGATGTTGACTTTTCTCTCTCTCTCTCTCTCTCTCTCTCTCTCTCTCTCTCTCTCTCTCTCTCTCTCTCTCTCTCTCTCTCTCTCTCTCTCTCTCTCTCTCTCTCTCTCTCTCACTGTTATTTTAAAGAGTTTTCTTTATAGTAAACGCCGGCTAAGAGAGCAAAAGACTACAAAAAGATAGAGCGTAATAAAAAGCTCTCTAAGATTACCGCTCCTATAACAATCAACACTCAACATTTTCTCCATAAGCTAATTTGACTTTCTTGTGGAGATGAAGTGGCTTGCAGGATCAGATTCATGTGTGTGTGTGTGTGTGTGTGTGTGTGTGTGTGTGTGTGTGTGTGTGTGTGTGTGTGTGTGTGTGTGTGTGTGTGTGTGTATTTATGTGTGTGTGTGTGTGTGTGTGTGTGTGTGTGTGTGTGTGTGTGTGTGT
>NC_059301.1:13769753-13774753 GCF_017591435.1 Portunus trituberculatus
ATCATTCATAGTTCACCATACCTATCTTTATTTCTTACTTTTTACTCTTTTTTTTTAATTTTTCCCTATTGTTCTTCTCCTTTCTTTTTTTTCCATCCTTATTTCTCTCCATCCTTTCCACCATTCCTTGTATTTTCTGCCTATCTACACTTCCGTCTTTCTCCCTCTGCTCCTTATTATTTTCCGTCTTTCCCTCATTATCTCTCCTCTTAAGCCACATCATTTTATATATGCTTCCTCTATTCTTTTCTTTATTATTTTTTTGTGTCTCCTTGTACCTCTTCTCCTTCTTTTCCATTTTCTTTGTTTACTCTCTCTATTCCCTTCTCTCCTTTCTCCCTCCACCCTTCCCTCCCTCCCTCCCTCTTCACCCACCTTTACCCCTCTCCTCCTCCAATTTCTCCCTCTCCCTTAGGGAATATTTTACCTACACGTTTATGTAATGTAAGGCGAGCCTGTGGATGTGCAATACCAGAGAGAGAGAGAGAGAGAGAGAGAGAGAGAGAGAGAGAGAGAGAGAGAGAGAGAGAGAGAGAGAGAGAGAGAGAGATAAACAAATCAAACACAATATTCAGAAGACACTGTTTACAGAAGACAAATAAAGAGGATATATATTGTCGTATAGATGCATATAGAGAGAGAGAGAGAGAGAGAGAGAGAGAGAGAGAGAGAGAGAGAGAGAGAGAGAGAGAGAGAGAGAGAGAGAGAGAGAGAGAGAGAGAGAGAGAGAGAGAGAGAGAGAGAGAGAGAGAGAGAGAGAGAGAGAGAGAGAGAGAGAGAGAGAGAGAGAACGGAGTAATAAAAAAGAATAAAGACACACAAACCTCAATTACATAAAAAAAGTAAAAAAAAAAAAAGAAAAATAAGCAAAGAAAAATCCAGATCAACATTGCAGTGATGATAATGATGACGATAGTGATAGTATGGTTATGGTGATGGTGATGGTGATGGCAAAAAAAAAACTGCCAATTTGCCGTCACGCTATTGGCCAAGACACCTGACACCTGTCCTGTGATTGGTGTGGGTGTGCGAGGAACTGCTGCGCCAACACGAGTATGTAAGGTAACGGGAAGCAACAAAGGTCAAAGGTCACTCACTCTCCTCCGCTTTCCTCCACTGTGTGTTAGTCCAGGTCACCTCAGCTCTCCGTTTTCTCTAACTCTCCTTTCCTGCTTCCGCCCACCTTCACCTATCCTTTCCTCTTCCTCCTCCTCCTCTTCCTCCTCCTCCTCCTCTTCTCCTTCTTATGTGTGTCTGTGGGAGGAGGGAGAATAGTGGGTCTCGGGTCTTCTGTGTGTGTGTGTGTGTGTGTGTGTGTGTGTGTGTGTGTGTGTGTGTGTGTGTGTGTGTGTGTGTGTGTGTGTGTGTGTGTGTGTGTGTGTGTGTGTGTGTGTGTGTGTGTGTGTGTGTGTGTGTGTGTGTGTGTGTGTGTGTGTGTGTGTGTGTGTGTGTGTGTGTGTCTGTCTGTCAACCTGATTCTCTCTCTCTCTCTCTCTCTCTCTCTCTCTCTCTCTCTCTCTCTCTCTCTCTCTCTCTCTCTCTCTCTCTCTCTCTCTCTCTCTCTCTCTCTCTCTCTGCGTACTTCATTTTCTTCCTTTCTTTTTCATTCTTTTTTCACTCCTCTTTGTATTCATACTTCATAAGTAAGTACTGATGCGGATAGATAGATAAATAGATAGATAGACAGATAAATACATAGATAGATACATACATATATATATATATATATATATATATATATATATATATATATATATATATATATATATATATATATATATATATATAGATAGATAGATAGATAGATAGATAGATAGATATAGATAGATAGATAGAGAGAGAGAGAGAGAGAGAGAGAGAGAGAGAGAGAGAGAGAGAGAGAGAGAGAGAGAGAGAGAGAGAGAGAGAGAGAGAGAAAGTGTAGGAGAGCAGGGTGGCAAACCGCTCTCTCTTCGCGGCCTTCATCGATCACAGGCTGAGATTGGGTGAGTGTGAGGCAGGGGTGTTGGTAACCTTGCTAGCCTCGCCATGGAGGAAAGGGATATAGCCTGTTGATGTTATATTCACACTGAATGAAGGTACTGGACTGTGTGTGTGTGTGTGTGTGTGTGTGTGTGTGTGTGTGTGTGTGTGTGTGTGTGTGTGTTGTTGTTGTTGTTGTCGTTGTTGTTGCCCTAGAGAGAGAGAGAGAGAGAGAGAGAGAGAGAGAGAGAATGACTATGTATCCATCTAAATAGACGAAATAATTTGATAAAACCGAATTAACAACAAGAAAGAAAGAAAACCATTGAGTCCTCCATGTCAGTCTCCACCTCACACACCTTCCCGACACACGCCCGTCCCTTCCACCACCACTTCCACCACTACCACCACCACCACCACTCTTGTCACCTGCCTGTCACCCATCCATCCTATCAGTCATTTGTCACCCGCCCCGCCCCATCCTCACCTTCCGTCACCTCTTTCTCTTATCATCCTCACACGCCACTCACCTCCCTCCTCACTTAACCTTACCTATTGTCACGTCAGTTTGTCTCCCTTCACTTTTACTAACTCCTTGTATCTTTCTCCCTTAGCTTGTCATATCAGGTTTCCTCGTCAATTTCCTGGTTTTTTTACTATCTTTATTCATATCTTACTATCTCTTTTCGCTTCTCCCTCACTTCACACACATCTTTTCTCATTTCAGTTTACCTGCGGCATGTTTTTTTTTTTTTTTATCAAATATCTTTATCCATCTAGCTCGTCATGTCAAATTATCGCTTTTTGTCTCTCCCTCCCTTAACTCTCCTTTATTCTCATTTAACATTACCTTATTTTATTTGCTTTACCAGTTTTGCCGGTTACCTCTTTAATAATTCCATGTACCTTTATCGCTTAAGCCTTTCTTTTACTCTGCCTCACCTCACAATGAATGACGCCTTTGTGTGGTAAAAGGAACGTATGATATGCATATAATATTGTGTTGACGCCTCGAGATGAATGAAAGAACAGGCGCGATGAGTGACTGGCAAACAAATAGATTCACAAATAGTCTCGCATCGAGTGTCAAGTGCGGTGTTTGTACTTCCTTTGTGTTCTTTTGTATTTCTTTGTGTAACTATAAGGAAGAGAATATTAAGCTTTTGTCTGCTCCTTCTTTCTGTTCCTTTGTTATTCCTTTGTGGTATTGTCAGTCGCAAGGGAGGCAGACATACTACTAAGATCCTGTATCCTTTGTATGAGTTTCCTTGTATGCTTGTTACTGTCGGTCGTAAGGAAAACAGTACTAAAGTTTTGTTTGGTCTTTCTTTATGTTCCTTTATTTTCCTTAACTACTAAGGTATCGTGTGTTCTTCCTTTGCATTACTGTGAGGTTCGTTGTTTAGTTTGTCCTTCTTTTGTGTTCTCTTGTATCTATTTCTATTATTATTGGTCATAAGGGAGAGAATACTAAGGTTCTGGTTGTCATCTGAGGAGCGCTGCCAATGTCAATGAAAGAGAACCAACAAAAACGTGCTTATCTTTATTGAATTTAGTAGGCTAGAAAATATAAAAGATTTATTATGTTTGAATATGCATTAACTCTGTGTGTGTGTGTGTGTGTGTGTGTGTACTCGTGACGATATTTCAAAGATCCGTCATTATATCTTTCTTCCTCTCTATGCGTCACGGAAGTCGTTTTGACGTCATCTCTCTCTCTCTCTCTCTCTCTCTCTCTCTCTCTCTCTCTCTCTCTCTCTCTCTCTCTCTCTCTCTCTCTCTCTCTCTCTCTCTCTCTCTCTCTCTCTCTCGGTGATGAGTGCACCTCTTAGTGACGTCAGACCAGTACTTTGTGTTGATTGGAGAAGAGGAATGTGACGTCATTGGGATGTATGACTGTGATTGGAGAAGGGAAGGTGACGTCACGCAGGTACTTTAAAGTGATTGGAGCAACGTGAACAGTGACGTCACGGTGCCGAGATCCATTGTATTTCTCCACAGTTTGTGACGTGACTTTTTTTTTTTATACCATGTGGGCTTTTCACGGGAATGTATGGGCTAAATGGGATACTTTTCGGGTACCCCCTATCTTAAAGCCCACCCGCTAGGAAACCATTACCCTGAGTGAGAAAGCCCAACCTACACTCGGACCGTGGACAGGATTCGAACCCGTGCGCTTGGAGACCCCTCGGATCCCAAAGCACGCATGTTTCCACTGCATCACGACTTGAATAGAAAAAAAGAAAAGGATGCGAAAGTTATCTTGTTTCTTTGTTTCATTTTTACGGTGGTGATAGTGATGAATATAGTGATAAAAAGAGTGATAGTAGGAATAGTGAGGGAGTAGTAGTGGTATGGATAGTAGTAGTAGTAGTAGTAGTAGTAGTAGTATAGTAGGTTCACGCTCTTCTACTACTCTAATCATTGTATGTATATTTATATTCTGCTGCATGTAATCAATTTTAACCTTATTATTTCTATCAATAGTTATTTTCTTTCAAATTCAAGTAATAGCGTATGTTTGGAAATATTCTCTCTCTCTCTCTCTCTCTCTCTCTCTCTCTCTCTCTCTCTCTCTCTCTCTCTCTCTCTCTCTCTCTCTCTCTCTCTCTCTCTCTCTCTCTCTCTCTCTCTCTCTCTCTCTCTCTCTCTCTCTCTCTCTCTCTCTCTCTCTCTCTGTCATGACGCAGGAGGAAAGAGAGGAGAGATTAATTAGAGTGATGGGGATGAGGGCAGAATGAAGTGAAAGCTATAGAGTGATACATTCCTCCACCTCCACCAACCCTTCTCTCTCTCACCTCCTCTGCTGCGATGCCTGTGTGGCGCCTGTACGTCTATATGTCCCTGCTGATTTGTCTATCTATATGACGGATTTAACACATCTCTCACACTCCTACATTCACGCACAATCTCACAAATATCCCTGATTTTCCGTGTTCTTGTCCCTGTGTTGCTATGTCGCGAACTAGCATATATCAAAGCCTGTCATCCGATCCCGCCTTGTGCACCTCGCCAGGCCAGGCTTAATGTGCATAATT
>NC_059301.1:13784753-13787253 GCF_017591435.1 Portunus trituberculatus
CACAGGATACATTACATTACACTTTTTTATGCTACACTCACCTGTATTTTTAGAATCTACTCTCTTCTATGCACTTCACGTTACGCCACTTGTTACGTTAATCTTCAGTTCAGTTAACCATATACTAAATGTCAGTTTTACCGCTAGAATCAAGCTTTTCCTTCATTGTAGTGCTAGAGACACGTACATTTTCAGAAACTACTTCCTTCGATGCAGTTATTCATTTATCTCGGTGTTGTTTTACACGTTATCATTTTTTCGTGTTAAGGGAAACTCAAACACTACATAAAGCTGAAGTCACGACGCAGAGAAGAGGTGCACTTAAAACAACGATCACGCATAAGTTCACACACAACACTTCCTCTAAACGCAATTACTTTCCTGAATTTTCACACCTTGCGTCCTGCTTTTAATATATTTCGGTATATTAACGTCGACCAATATCAGTAACCTCTAACCTAACTTAACCTAACCTAAGCCAATGAAATCTAACTTAACTTAGTCTAACTTAACTTCATCGGGAATTTCAAGAATGTTTCCAGGTCTCTAGTGATAGTGCAACAAGGTCTCTTTGTATACGCTGTCAATAGGAGAAAAAAAAACACAGCCATAAGAGCTATGATTAGTCTTTCTTGGGACCTTCGAAAATAATCTATATGAGGGAGACCAAAAAGACCTTAAGATGTTCCTTTATCTTTTCTTTTTAACCTTTTCACTACTATGGTTTCTTCCCCAAGCATATTAAAATGGTTTGGTAAATGTGTTGGGTACAATTCTGAAAGCCATCACTTACATCATTCCTTCATATTCATGCTGAAAGCCCCAACTATTAATGTAGGTGTTACTACTACTGCTCTCCTTCTTCCTGCAAAGTCCAGCTTACCATTCCTTCTTATACTAACGGTCTCTACTCCCGAAGGCTTCTACTCTTATTTGTCACTAGTACCTTTATTCTCTCTCTGAAAGGCTTCCATGGTTTCATTCTTCTACACTCATTCAAGCAGCTGCTCAAACATTTCACCAATATTCGTTTTATACCTTTTCCCAATAAAACCAGATAAATGCACACAAATTAACAGGTGTCATATTGTCACAACCAAGCAAAAGATTGATGGAGAGTAGAACATCCAGTTTCTCCTATATACGTGCATTCCCTCAAGTAGCGGTACAAGCATTTCAGTATTTTCCGTTGTTTACTTAGGCTTAATCTAATCAAAGGGAACTATTGAATTGATCAGGTGTCATATTATCATTAGCATTCAAATAACAAACTCGAGCACTATGCCTCATAACTAAACCCCATTACGCAAACGATCATCCACTCTAGTACCGGAACCACACAGTCACGCCCTCAAGCCTCAAACAACACAATACATTATACTACAAAGGACGTAAAGGTCATTCTTTTAACCCCTTCAGTGTTATGACGGGTTTTCATATTCATTCAGTGTACTATTTGGCGATTTCATACAGCTTCAAAAGGAGTTCTGAAGGAGTTAATGCTACAATCCCGTACACTTCCTCATGCCACCTTTCTTTGAACGCAATTATCTCTCTCCATCTCTCTCATGTTTTCACAACATATCTCTTAACAGGTGTCCATTTTTATACCAAACTACTGGCTACCTTTTTAACAGTCTAGAAACACGAACATTTTGTTAGCTTATGTACACTTTCTTGAATTCAGTGATCTCTCTCTCTCTCTCTCTCTCTCTCTCTCTCTCTCTCTCTCTCTCTCTCTCTCTCTCTCTCTCTCTCTCTCTCTCTCTCTCTCTCTCTCTCTCTCTCTCTCTCTCTCTCTCTCTCTCTCTCTCTCTCTCTCTCTCTCTCTCTCTCTCTCTGATGATCATTTAACATTTTGCTAAGCCAGCAGCGCACTGTTATTTACAAGGTGTTTAAAATCACACGCATTTTCTAAACAACCAGCGCTTTGAACACTTCCGCGAATGTAGTTATCTCTCCGTACATTTGTGCAATCCATCATTTCCCTTTGCATGTGCTAGCCGTTTTACATTCCGTTAAACCAAATAAGTTATGTTGTCTCTCTTTCTATCCTCTTTAGTGTTTTAACTTCTAGTATAATTGCCTGTTATTAGAGAGAAGTACAGATGCACCTGACATGAACTTCTACTTATACGTCTTTCCTTCTTATCTGGCCCATGTAAGTGCCTTCCTCCATTTGTCTCGTGTTATCTGTGTTTCTTGAGTACGTGGGTATTTGCATGTGCTTACCGTACATTTCCCTGCCTGACTCAGAGCTAGAGCAATGTACAACAATTTTAAACCACTCGCAAGAAAAAAAAGGAAAAAAAATATTGGTAGATTTTCTAGCTTCTGGCCAATGAGTGTAGAAATAAGTGAATGTCTCGCAGTGCCGTATGACTCAAGGAAAGATACGCCAGATTGTAGTGCAGCAGTTCAAGGAGAGAAGGAAGGAAGGAAGTAGAAACAAATTTTTATTGTTATGCATATCTATTACAGGACCGATTTATATTTGTGA
>NC_059301.1:13792253-13802253 GCF_017591435.1 Portunus trituberculatus
TTCCCTTCCTACTGTCGCATGCAGTGCCACACGCGCGTCTGCTTCAGAAGTGGACAACTGTGTCGCCTCGAGGTCACGGCACATTCCTGGAAAGCCTCGAGTCGTGCGTGAGTGTGCAGGGATCAAGCCTGATTACTTGGCCCGGCCAGTCATATAGGAGTGTGTCTGAGGTGCGATGCGGGTGTGTGTGTGTGTGTGTGTGTGTGTGTGTGTGTGTGTGTGTGTGTGTTTATGTGTTAACACATCTATCTGCTATATTTGTTTCGTGGGTGGTGTAATTACTGAGTCTCTTCTATTCATCTACTACTCTATTTGAGAACTAGTTCATACGTATCTCCTTTATAAACCTAACTTTATCAAACCTGAATCTGTTATTTCTCATTCAGTCCTGATCGCTAATCCTTACGACTTTGTCTACGTCACTCCAAGACATCTAGCAAATCCCTTCTTAATGTACGCCTCTCCACGGAACGTATGTCCAAGAGGGAGAGAGCAAGCCAACTTTCCTCTGGCCAACCCAAGACCCGCTAACCTTCCTCTCCTTCTCTCCACCAGCAGAGGGGAGCCGCAGGAACTCCTGGTTCGACTCCAACTTCACCCTCCAGCTTCCGGAGAACTTCCCGCCCAACACGACTATCCTCCAGCTGGCCCCCGTGTTCCCCCGTCCTCCCCAACCCCGCCCCGACCTGTTCGGGGCGGGGGACACCAGCTCCACTTTAGCCGAGCTTGACGTGCCCAAGGAGGATAACTGGGTGAGTATAGTGGTGGTGGTGGTGGTGGTGGTGGTGGTATCGGTGGTGGTGGTTGTGGTTTGGTGATGGTGATAATGATAAAAGTGACAGTGATGGTGATCATGATAGTAGTGATGGTGATGGTGTAGTGTGATGTAAGTAGTATTGATGAATATTTATGGTAATGGAGAAGATTACGATATTGATAGTAGTGGTGGTGATTGAAGTGACTGTGGTGATGGTGGTGGTGATAGTGATAATAGTGAGAATAGTAATATGACACTGATTACATATAAAAAAAAATAGTGCCACTGATAACGTGCAGGTGACAGAGTATCAATAGCAACAGTAGTAGTAGTAGTAGTAGTAGTAGTAGTAGTAGTAGTAGCGATAGTAGATGCAAACAGTAACTTCCCTCTTTTCATTCTTTTTCTACATGACGTGCTGGCTGTCTGGGTGTCTGGCTGTCTGGATGTCTGGCTGGGTGGATGCAGGGTGTTGGCGTGGAAATGGTGCTGCTGTCAAACCCTCGGAAACTCTTCCAAATACAGCAGGATCCTAAAACTGGATTGATGTCCTTAAGCCTACAACGACCCCTCAACCGCAGCGACTATGTAAGATATGGTAAGTACTAAGGACACTTTCTCACACACACACACACACATACACACACACACACACACACACACACACACACACACACACACACACACACACACACACACACACACACACACAAACACACAGAAAGGGAAGAATATATATATTAGAGATGTATCGGATATCCGCATCCGCATTCGCATCCGCGGAACATCCGCATATTCTTTCACATCCGCATCCGCATCCGCATCCGCAGTTGTGATAAACTGAACATCCGCATCCGCATCCGCATCCGCATTTGTGATGTAATATACATCCGCATCCGCATCCGCATCCGCATTCAACAGAGGATGTGTGGATGCGGATGTGTGTTGTGTATTGCACAACCTATATATTATAGAGTAATATACTCGTAATATAGAGTATAGACACGCAGTTACAGATACAGACCAGCAGAGTACTGCCTGCTGCTTACAGACTTAGAGTTCAGACAGAGGTTAGAAATGTGTAGTAAATTTAGTGATGTGCGTCTAATGAATTAATTATCTAGTAAAACTAAAGCAAATAATATCACGGATTCATTTCCTTTCAAACTTACACAACGTAATGTGTCTAGAATTTAGGGGAAGGTCAGGAGGAGGGGGCGAATTTTACTTAGTGACTATGAAGTACAAACATAGTAAATAAACTTCTCCTGTCTGCATGGTCTGACGTTGAAACAGGCTTTTTTTTCGGGAGGGGGGAGGGTGCTCCTCTTGGTGAGAACGTTTGACGTAAAAAACATCCGCATCCGCATCCGCATCCGCGAGGATGTCATATTTTGATATCCGCATCCGCATTTGCATCCGCATTTTAGTAGAGACTGACATCCGCATCCGCATTTGCATCCGCAAAATGACATCGCATATACATCCGCATCCGCGGATGTCTGAAATTCGACATCCGATACATCTCTAATATATATATATATATATATATATATATATATATATATATATATATATATATATATATATATATATATATATATATATATATATAAGTAAAAAAGATATACTCACACATCCATACACACTCGCACGGGAAGGGATGAGCATTCTGTGAATAAGGGAAGGGACGAAGGAAGGGACGAAGAGTGACGTAATAAGAGACTACAGCGTGATTAGGGCTGTATGATAACGTTAGAGAGGGTACAGTTATGTGTCTGTAGCGAAGGGCGTGGTACAGTTCGTATAGGTGATGGTGATGGTGGTGGGAAGTGAAAGTAAAAAGAGCAAGGAAGAAAGGAATAGAAGAAGGAAGGAAAGAAGGAAGGAAGGAAGGAAGGATGGAAGGAAGAAAGGAAGGAAGGAAGGAAGGATGGATGGAAGGAAGGAAGGAAGGAAGGATGGAAGGAAGGAAGGAAGGAAGGGCAGTTACTGTGGTGATGGTGGGAGTTGTAGTAGTAGTAGTAGTAGTAGTAGTTGTTGTTGTTGTTATTGTTGTTGTTGTAAAAATGACGGTGGTGATGGTAACTAAGATGGAAACAATGATAAAAATAACTAAGAATAATAATAATGATAATAATAATAATAATAATAATAATAATAATAATAATAATAATAATAATAATAATAATAATAGTGGTTAAGATATGTACAGTACAGTACACTGTATGAGGGGTGTTGCTGTGATGGTTAAGAAAAATAAAGAATAGAGGAGATCCTACATATTATTTACAAGAGGTAGAGGCAGACTATAGTTAATCAGGCCTCCGTCCGTCCAACACCTCTCACCACTGCACCACACACCGCATGATGGTGATGATGGTGGTGGTGATGGTGGAAGCAGGCGAAGCGAGGCTGGCAGGAGTGGAGCGCATAGTGAATGAAGATTGTCATGAATAGGTCAGTGGGTTGAAAGGTTTACCATTGCTGTTGATTAATTACTCTTGGTGGTGGCGGCAGTAGTGGTGGTGGTGATGGCAGTAATGGTGGTGGTGGTGGCAATAGTGGTGGTGGTGGTGGTGGCAATAGTGGTGGTGGTGGTGGTGGTAGAAGAAGTGGTAGTAGTAGTGGTGGTGATGGTTTGTTGATTATGGCAAGATCGGGTTCTATAATGGCGGCTATAACAGGAGTAGTAGCATTAGTAGTGGTGGTGGTGGTGGTGGTGGGGGTGGTGGTGGTGGTGGTATTACGTTAATTATGTAAGCTTTACTTATAGTTCAATATTTTCTACTTTTTTTCATTATTCTTTACTACGTAACATCTTGTTTACTGGTAAACTACCTTAGGAGCTGTATTGTGTACGCCAACTGACCTATTTGCAGTCTCATTATTTCCATATGAACGTATAGACTCCCAGACGACAGCAATAGGAAAAGGACATTATGTTGCGGATGGTTTTGTGTGACGGTTGATGATGTAAAAGTGATATTACATAAAAAAAAAAGGGAAATTGCAAGAACCCAGGAGGCCTAGACGTATCAGTCCATACATAAATTTCATACCTACCTACATCCATCGCTTTTATACTTGCATTATTTTGTGTGTTTTATATCTTCCCATTGACTCGCTACTTGGCTACCGAATTCTATGCCAGCAGCACCAACAATAGTAGAATGGGTGGCTTTGTGTAGAGACATGGGCAATGGTCTTTAGCCCTTCCTGAGCGCCTTCCTCAAGAGACCCGGCTAGTCATCCTTCTCTCCCTTATCATCAGAACACTTACGAAGTTATATAACATCTGCAACAGTGAAGTGGAGGGTGTCAATTGTATCAGGGGGGAAAACAAGGCGTGGCAGAGAGGAAATGCAGTCACATATATAGTACCAGGTAACGAGCGTCGTAATAGTTGCAGTAAAGACGATGTTGGTGATGGTGAAAGGAACGAGTGGCAAAAAGGAACAGCAGTTAGTTACATAGTAGTAGCAGAAGTAGAGAGTGTTACTGTTTTAATGGTTGCAGTAGCAGTAGTAGTAGTGATGGCGGTGGGGTGACAGTGGTGGTAGGGATGGAAGGCGTGGCACGGAGGAGCAGGAAGTACAGTAGTCAATACAGGCTGGGTTGTGTGGCACGTAGGAAAGATAGATTACCAAGACCTACTGACCTGACCTAAAACTGGGACCTGCTTTTTTCGAACTCGGACGTTTTAAGCAAAAATGTTGTCCACGAGTACAATAAAACGTCGCCATCATGGACAAATTACTTAGATGTTTATTTTCATTGGGGTGAGTTGACATGAGGGCGGGAAGGGAGGCGATATCTGGAGTTTTGTGTAGAAATTTTCATCGCGAGGAACATTTACTGGTTTAGTTGATGAACATAGATTTCCTGGTGTGAAACTGGGTTAGTTCTAGTGTTTCTTTGCATTCCATGTAATGTTACTGTCCACATTCTTACAACAACGAAAGATAAAAGAAAGAAATGAGGAAATCATATTTATTTTCAAAAGGTTGGCTTACTGCGAGAAAACTCTCACTCATACCAACATGGAAAATAAATCATAACACGGATTTTTACATAAAAAAATTATTTAAGGTGGAACAACCAGTCCCTGCATGAAATATACCTGCCTATTTTCGCTTTCACCCTCATCCATAAATTTTCCACAGCTTATCCTCCTCCCCCTCACGACCCCCGTCTTATATCTTTTATGTCAGACTGATTAGTGAAGTTCATCACATACGTACAACATGTCAGTCCCAACAGGTCAGCTGCTGGGAGCGCTTCCCTCGTGCTCCTCTGTGCTTCAAAATTGTGATGTTGAGGAGAATAATTTCAGTCGCAGCAAACAAGAGAACGAATATATACTTAGCAAGGCTAAGCTTTCACGTCATCGTAATGTCATACCAGGCAACCTTCACTTTTTTTTCATGGTTACTCCTTTGTTTTTGACGCTGATAAATACCAGCGAAACCTTTACTTATATTATAACGCGCTACTATTACTACGAACGTAAAGGACATGAGCTATTCCGGGCTATGTATACGCAGTGTTCGCTGTGACTTTTAAAAGTGGTCGATTGTTCTTGCTTTATTAATGCTGCCCGATAACTGCACATTCCCGACAGCGGAAGCAATGCACCTACTGAGCGACCACATCCCACCTCACCTTCTCCCGTCACCTACTCTGAAGAACAGCTCTACTTCCATCTTCCCCTCTGTACCTTCTCCTTTTTCTCTTTAAAGGTGAATGAAACCGACAACATAAAGAAATAAAAAGAAAATAATGCGAGCCAAGTTTAAAATTGAATAAATAGAAACAAGGCTGAGCTTAGTTCCGGCTTTCTCACGATACTTTTTTTCCGATGAAGTTCAAGCAAGGAAGATAAATAACACAAATAGACAGAGTTCATCAGAGTTTGTCAGTGAACAAGTGGTTACGTATATGATCACTTATGTTATTGTGAAGTTTGAAATATATGTAAAACCAGTTACGGCCGTTATATTTTTACTATGAATCTCTCTCTCTCTCTCTCTCTCTCTCTCTCTCTCTCTCTCTCTGTGTGTGTGTGTGTGTGTGTGTGTGTGTGTGTGTGTGTGTGTGTGTGCGTGTGTGTGTGTGTGTGGTTACGAAGTAGGTCGCACCGTGTTTCGGGTGAAGGACGATGGATGGCCTTGGTTGAGTAATTAGGGATAAGGGAGAAGATGAGATAATCGGGGTGAGGGAAGGGAAGGGAAGGTTGGGGCGCGGAGAACCATATTGGAGACACGCCTAACTCGAGTCCCTCATTATAACCTTGAGAGAGAGAGAGAGAGAGAGAGAGAGAGAGAGAGAGAGAGAGAGAGAGAGAGCTCATTACGTAGGTGCTCAGACTCTTACCCAGCCTCTACTGTTTTCCCTGAGTGGTTGTTACTCGCTCGCTTTTTTTCCTTGTCTTTTTTTTCCCTTGAGTCATAAACAGGAGAGAGATAAGACGTAAAAACTCGCCGCGGGTATTCTCTTCTACGTGCGTCGCTCTCCTCTCTCCTCCTCTCTTCATTCTCCTCACTGTGCCCACCAGCGTTAAGATCTCGTACAAAGCGTGGAATTGTTCTTATTGTCCCCGATGTAGTTGTGGTGGTGGTGGAGGTGGTAGCGGTGGTGGGTATGATTTTACTCCTGTTGTTGCTATTACACTGTCGTTACTGCTATCTATTCTACTACTATTACCTGTCTGCCTTCAATTTTGTATCTTCCTGCGCGTATGAAAAGAGAAGAAGCTATTTAATAATAATCTGATTTATTTGTGCATATTTTTCCTAGGATCACGCATTTCGCATAGTCATATTCTACTGAGCCTGTCTATGGTGCGGTCACCAACAAAGGATTGAATGACCTAGCAAGATCACCGCGTGAACAGCCGAACCATTAATTATTGTCCTTTTGTCCCACTATAGAGAATGCAGAGTCTGAATTGACGCTGAACTCTGCACTAACTAGTTATTCCATTGGGATGAAGGGAAACCGTTACAATGGCATGTGTCCCGTCACTTACTTCCTTACTGAAACCTCCATTTCTAACCTGCTAAGTGGGAGATGAAAGTAACTTTTAGATTTGAATTTTACATCGGTCTGGTTTTAAGTTCTTTTGTTTGGTCATCGCTCGGATTTATGGCACAGAGAGCGTAATGGTTTTGTTAGACCCAGTGACGCGGAATGTTGAGCAGTAATTGTGCCACCTGAGGACATGCGAGCATGGCAACACTGTCACCGGCCGATGCTCTCACCTACTGACTGGTGAGGTTTATTCTGGAGAAGCCGAGGATGGCAGATGAATGATGAATGACGAGGAAGGAGCCTGTGTTGCGACCATCTTGGCGTCTCCGTAACAGAGGCGTGGATATTAATAGAATAGCTTACGAATAAATTATCATCTTAAGGACAACTCGCTGAAGTAAGCAAAGAAAGAATGTCGGTGAGGAATTAGGAGCTTATGTTACGGTTGAAATCCCTGTGGAGATGATAAATCGAATTGGTAGCGAGTAACTGATGTATCATCTTGAGAATAACAGATCACTTTCCTTAACAAGAGTGGTGAGTGACAAAGGAGAGACACCCGTGTAGTGACCTAGAGTAGAAAGGCAACAAAATATTGTGACCTAACGATATTCAAGGCTGTCATCTTGTTGGGGTTTGATTCCTAGTTGCGGCCTTTCATAGCTAAACATCCGCCTCGCTTGCAGATCAGTTTTTCAATGTTTCTATGAAAACCTAAGAAGACACTGCAGCCTAAGTTGTACGTACTTAAGTATCCCTTTAAAAGTTAATAGACGTGGGTATTACTGGAATCATCCGCAAGTAACTTATACTCTCTCTTTGCATTGTCCATCACTCGCTGACACCTCTACGTCACACAGCGTCCTTTACTGACAAACACAAATTTTGATATTTACCTCTCGACTACTCTGAGCTTGTTAGTTATTGATCATTGTCATTAATTCTCACCTTTACACATTCTGCCAACTTGTTTCTCTGAGGATACCGAAAAAGTATAAGTTGCGGTGTTCAATTACTCGAGAACCGCATGTTATTCTTAGATATGTTCTATTTTCTAGTTTCCATTACTCTTTTTTTTTCATTCATCACATCTTCTTGCTTTATGGTATAATTTCTAGACCATTTTTAGATCTGTCACTTTCACAGTTATGGGCATTCCTGAATTAACTGTAAAGTGTAGTACAAAAGCAATAATGCATAAACAGTTATAAATAAGAAAAAAAAATGTATCCAGCAGTGAAAACTTAGATCTCAAATCCCTTCTGTCTTCAAGCTAAACTCTATGGATGAATACTTCTTCCCTTATTCCTCCCAACCTGACTACTGGCGCGCCGTGGAGACGGCTGGGTATGTACGAGAAAGTGAAAAATTGCTTCAGAATAATCCAGTTTAATCTGTTGTGGGAAAGAAAAGGAAGAAAAGATCCTTGGAAGAGTTCGCAAAACTCTTCTGAGACTGTCCAGGTCAGAAGAAGGAGGAGAATCGACAAAAAAAAAAATGCCTATGATTATAGAAATTTTATTACTTAGGAACGATCTTTTAACCCTTGTAATGCTTGCTTATTTTGACTTTAACACACACTGGTATAATGTATTGGGTTTTCAAGAATTTTCATGATTCTAGGGAGACTTTAACAAGAATTATGCCTCACCAATGAGAAAAAAAATATCAATGTTAACCTGACTAGTTTACCTGGCATCTGAAATTATTGCTGACGAGAGAGAACAAAAAAGCATCTACAAATACGAGTGTGTGTGTGTTGTCCTTTATACTACATACGTGAGACCGCGGAAGTGTCTGGCCGGCAATACAAAAGGCCTGTATTACTGGAAAGATATTGAGAGCAATTAAGTTCTGAAGCATTTAGAGCAACAAATGAGATACTAGATATGAGTAGAGTAGATTATATAGTTAAGTAGAGCTGTATAAACAGAAACATTTTCGTGATGTACTAATTCTGCATTGACATTCCCCAAAAATAAGACAAAGCACAAAAAAACATCGCACGTCCATCTGAAAAAAGACTATTATGGGACGGAAAATAGTAACAGGCGGATAGATAGCATTGGGATAATACGTGAGGTCACTGACAGCACTGGAGCTCTATGTATGCACCTGTCCCCGTTCCTCTGCTGCATATGAGAAGCGGGAATAGCCTGCACTAATTGTTTGGCTCAGTTTTACCTTTCCTGCTTAGCTCTGAGTGATTAAAGTGAGCAATGAATGTCAGAGTGTGTCCACCGCTGCACCTTGAAAGCCGTAACACATTTCCACGGAGCGAGTCTCGTCTGGTTTGAGCTAGCGGGTCGCCTCTGCGCTGAGCCACGGAAATGTCACCTTCGATCAGACTGCATTGACCCAGACTCGTGTGTTCCATATCCGTATTCGTCTATAAAAGCACGTTGTATTCTTAATGTAGTGTACGGTGACCTATCACCATATTCTTAATGTAGTGTACAGTTACCTATCACCATCACACATTGATTCCCTTGGCCACAAGTTTGTTGAAGTTTATGATTTCATGTTCGCTGCTTTAATCACTAAATTTCTCTCTCTCTCTCTCTCTCTCTCTCTCTCTCTCTCTCTCTCTCTCTCTCTCTCTCTCTCTCTCTCTCTCTCTCTCTCTCTCTCTCTTTCTTGGAAACGACTTTCTTTGCAATATTGTTACCCATGTATTCATAATTAGCGAGTCATCGAAATTCATAAAGCATATTTCTCCCAGACTTATTATTTAAAACGCATGCATAATGAAGACACTAAGTCAGGTGGACACCACAGTCTCGCCTCACAGGTTTCCGCACCTTGGACATTCTCTTCTGACTGACTGATTTATTAACTGACCGACTAGATGACTGACTGACTGACTGTAGGAATTCATGGCGCTCGTAAACCTTTTGCCTTCTAATCATAATGTATAAGCAACAATCAGTAGTTTTCCAAGCAACGAGGCTCTACAGGAAACGTCCCAAAAAGATAGATATAGGTAAATAAAAGTTGTTAAGACAGGTTTTCTCTTATTTGTATAGTCTGAAGGTGAAATATGTGGAATGATTTGAAGCCTTGGCAAGGAAGAACATAACGATGGATACAGTAAAGTTGCAACAGTTGTCAAGGGGGACCATCTTCTCCTTTTCACTAACTCGAACGACCAGGGTTGCAACATCTTAACACTTTGTTGTTTCTTTTCCATCTTAGTAGGATGGAATGGTG
>NC_059301.1:13807253-13852253 GCF_017591435.1 Portunus trituberculatus
CGGAGGTTAAAGCTGAGAGCCACAGGAACAGAACGACCCCAGCTCATCCCTCCCTTGGGTGGTGCTGGTGGTGGTGGTAGTGATGGTGGTGGTGGTAATGTCCCAGTCTTGGTGAGGTGGAGATACTGATGCTAGTGGTGGTTAAGATAGTGATGGTGAAAGTAGTGGTGGTAGTAGTGATTGAAGTGCATTGCGGTGACTGAGTGGCTGATCTTGTGATGTGTGGTGGTGACAGAGAGTGGTGAGAGCAAATCCATCAGTGACAGATTAAATGAGGTTAAGAAAAGGTTAGATGATTTCATCTTAGGAATATTTTCTTAAGTAAAATCATCGTATTCAATGGAAGTATATTATTCTATGATAGTTTTGGTGAGTCAGTGTGAAACTGTCATTTCAAGTTTGGTTACACGAATTAAGGTCAACTTTGGTGAAAGTATGTTACTTCATTATACCTAAGGTGAATCAGTGTGAAATTACTGGATTTTGAGTTACGTCAGACGAATTTGGGCTAGGGTAAGTTAATTTATCATAGGAGAGTTATTTTGGGTGATATTTTTATGGAAGAATTTTGGCTTGCATGAAATTTCAAACACTCCTATTTCGGAACGATGATGCATGAAAGTGGTGAACTGGAGTTTTCATACCATTACGTCAGTTAGTGTGAATCTACTCCATATAAAGAGTTACTAGTCTACTCCATATAAAGAGTTACTAGTCTTTCTTTCTAAAGCCTACATTCAGAAACTCGTTGTTCTCTCAGCAAGACTATTTCCAAAGGCGACAGAGATGATTAGCTCTATTTGATATATAGAAAGCTTGTTAATTTGTCACTAGAATCATAGAAAAAAAACATAAATAAACCGTGTAGTTTCATCTAAAGCCACTTGAAAGTAGTCGAGGTGCGTGTGTTTCAGAATACGGCAGTATGAGCGATAATATCTTACATAACGTAGAGGGACCTTTTTTTATCACATGTCTACGATAATCAATGGCATCAGAGTTTTCTTTTAGGTGCTGACCTTCTCTTTTTTTTTTTTTTGTTGAAGGGAGCTTGTTATGAGCTGCCTTACTAACCTTACTAACCCTTCTTTCTCATGCCTGGCTTGTTTACCGAGAAGGCCTTTTTTGTTGTTGCTGTCCCTCCCTGATGAATAGGTAGAAGGGTAGAACTGGTAGTGGTAGTGGTAGTGGTAGAGGTGATATTAGTAGTAGAACTGGTAGTGGTAGTGTTGGTAGTGATGGTGGTAGCGATAGTAAGAATAGTAGTAGTAGTAGTAGTAGTAGTAGAAGTAGTAGTAGTAGTAGTAGTAGTAGTAGTAGTAGTAGTAGTAGTAGTAGTAGTAGTAGTAGTAGTAGTAGTAGTAGTAGTAGTAGTAGTGGTAGTAGTAGTAGTAGTAGTAGTAGTAGTAGTAGTAGTAGTAGTAGTAGTAGTAGTAGTAGTAGTAGTAGTAGTAGTAGTAGTAGTAGTAGAAGTAGGAAAAACAGATGCAATAGTAGATATCAGTAACATAACCATTATTTACAGAAGTTACCTTGTCATCTCACCTTCCTTCTCTCCCTCCCACAGACAGCTACTCGGTGGAGGCTGTGATCGGCCCCGCAGGCTACAAACAACCGGACTCGGGCTACACGAAAAGCAAACGAGGGGGAGGTAATGGCAGGAACGGAAACGGGAAGAGAAGAGTCGGCGGCGGGGGAAGACCGGACGACAAGGACAACTGTATAGAAAACAGGAGAGAGAAGAAGGGAGAACAACACAAAGACTTAATATACGTCAAAATCTACGTAACAAAGGAATTCTCGTGCAGATCTCCGCCAGCGGTGAGTATGTCTGGAAGTGAGCTTCTATGTTTGTAGGAGAGAGAAACGTTAATAGAAAAAGACTTACAAACAATCTGATTCAAGTTTGTTCCTGAGGTGTCTTGATACATATCTCTTAGAATAATTCAAGTCATAAGAAGCGAGAAAATTAAACAAACGGACATAATTTTCAACGTTCGCCAGTCTGAATAAATGTGTGTGAGATACTTTTAGAAAACCCAGTTGTAGCGAAGACATGGCAGATATGAACAGCTCGTCACATAAGGAAGAAAAATAAGGGATGTAAGACGCGTTGCAAAGTGAAAAAAGTACCAGGAGATACGTACATAGGTTGCATGCGTGTGTGTGTGTGTGTGTGTGTGTGTGTGTGTGTGTGTGTGTGTGTGTGTGTGTGTGTGTGTGTGTGTGTGTGTGTGTGTGTGTGTGTGTGTGTGTGTGTGTGTGTGTGTGTGTGTGTGTGTGTGTGCGTGCGTGTGTGTAATTCACTGTTTGATCTGCTGCAGTCTCTGACGAGACAGCCAGACGTTACCCTACGGAACGAGCTCAGAGCTCATTATTTCCGATCTTCGGATAGGTCTGAGACCAGGCACACACCACACACCGGGACAACACGGTCACAACTCCTCGATTTACATCCCGTACCTACTCACTGCTAGGTGAACAGGGGCTACACGTGAAAGGAGACACACCCAAATATCTCCACCCGGCCGGGGAATCGAACCCCGGTCCTCTGGCTTGTGAAGCCAGCGCTCTAACCACTGAGCTACCGGGCCGTGTGTGTGTGTGTGTGTGTGTGTGTGTGTGTGTGTGTGTGTGTGTGTGTGTGTGTGTGTGTGTGTGTGTGTGTGTGTGTGTGTGTGTGTGTGTGTGTGTGTGTGTGTGTGTGTGTGTGTGTGTGTGTGTGTGTGTGTTGTGTGTGTGTGTGTGTGATTCATGATAGTCTTTGTCTTGATCTCTCTGACCGCCAGCTGTTGCCCTCCCGGAAGCTCAGAGCTCATAGACACTGAGATATCACTCTGAGAGATCACACTAAGGCATCACGCTAAGACATCACACTGAGACATCACACTGTAACATCACACTAAGACATCACACTAAAACATCACACTAAGACATCACACTGAGACATCACACTTCGTCCCTTGCCATTGAAAAATAATCCTTAGCAAACTGAGCGAGGACTCAAATATACGCCTGTCGAATGGTCAAATGGTAGCCAAGGACACTATTCACTGTGTGTGTGTGTGTGTGTGTGTGTGTGTGTGTGTGTGTGTGTGTAATTCACCTCGGTCGCTTGCTGGTCATCCAGCCAGTCTTCCCCATTACGGAGCGAGCTCAGAGCTCATAGACCGATCTTCGGATAGGACTGAGACCACAACACACTCCACACACCGGGAAAGCGAGGCCACAACCCCTCGAGTTACATCCCGTACCTATTTACTGCTAGGTGAACAGGGGCCACACATTAAGAGGCTTGCCCATTTGCCTCGCCGCACCGGGACTCGAATCCGGCCCTCTCGATTGTGAGTCGAGCGTGCTAACCACTACACTGTGTATGTGTGTGTGTGTGTGTGTGTGTGTGTGTGTGTTTCACTGTTTGATCTACTGCAGTCTCTGACGAGACAGCCAGACGTTACCCTACGGAACGAGCTCAGAGCTCATTATCTCCGATCTTCGGATAGGCCTGAGACCAGGCACACACCACACACCGGGACAACAAGGTCACAAATCCTCGATTTACATCCCGTACCTACTCACTGCTAGGTGAACATGGGCTACACGTGAAAGGAGACACACCCAAATATCTCCACCCGGCCGGGGAATCGAACCCCGGTCCTCTGGCTTGTGAAGCCAGCGCTCTAACCACTGAGCTACCGGGCTTGTCACTGAGCTACCGTGTGTGTGTGTGTGTGTGTGTGTGTGTGTGTGTGTAATTCACTGTTTGATCTGCTGCAGTCTCTGACGAGACAGCCAGACGTTACTCTACGGAACGAGGTCAGAGCTCATTGTTTCCGGTCTTCGGATAGGCCTGAGACCAGGCACACACCACACACCGGGACAACAAGGTCACAACTCCTCGATTTACATCCCGTACCTATTCACTGCTAGGTGAACAGGGGCTACACGTGAAAGGAGACAGACCCAAATATCTCCACCCGGCCGGGGAATCGAACCCCGGTCCTCTGGCTTGTGAAGCCAGCGCTCTAACCACTGAGCTACCAGGCCGTGTTTGTGTGCGTGTGTGTGTGTGTGTGTGTGTGTGTGTGTGTGTGTGTGTGTGTGTGTGAGTGATTCATGATAGTCTTTGTCTTGATCTCTCTGACCGCCAGCTGTTGCCCTCCCGGAAGCTCGTAGCTCATAGACACTGAGACATCACTCTGAGAGATCACACTAAGGCATCACACTAAGACATCACACTGAGACAACACAATGTAACATCACATTAAGACATCACACTAAAACATCACACTAAGACATCACACTGAGACATCACACTTCGTCCCTTGCCATTGAAAAATAATCCTTAGCAAACTGAGCGAGGACTCAAATATACGCCTGTCGAATGGTCAAATGGTAGCCAAGGACACTATTCACTATGTGTGTGTGTGTGTGTGTGTGTGTGTGTGTGTGTGTGTGTGTGTGTGTGTGTGTAATTCACCTCGGTCGTCTGCTGGCCATCCAGCCAGTCTTTCCCATTACGGAGCGAGCTCAGAGCTCATAGACCGATCTTCGGGTAGGACTGAGTCCACAACACACTCCACACACCGGGAAAGAGAGGCCACAACCCCTCGAGTTACATCCCGTACCTATTTATTGTTAGGTGAACAGGGGCCACACATTAAGAGGCTTGCCCATTTGCCTCGCCGCACCGGGACTCGAACCCGGCCCTCTCGATTGTGAGTCGAGCTTGCTAACCACTACACTGTGTGTGTTTCACTGTTTGATCTGCTGCAGTCTCTGACGAGACAGCCAGACGTTACTCTACGGAACGAGCTCAGAGCTCATTATTTCCGATCTTCGGATAGGCCTGAGACCAGACACACACCACACACCGGGACAACAAGGTCACAACTCCTCGATTTACCTACTCACTGCTAGGTGAACAGGGGCTACACGTGAAAGGAGACACACCCAAATATCTCCACCCGGCCGGGGAATCGAACTCCGGTCCTCTGGCTTGTGAAGCCAGCGCTCTGTGTGTGTGTGTGTGTGTGTGTGTGTGTGTGTGTGAATAGTTGCGTGGGTGGGTGGATGGGTTAGTGTGGGATACATGGGTGAGTGGGCAGAAGGATGCTTCCACCATAGAAGGACCCACAGGTGGAGCGATCGATATCCTGTAGTGTAAAGGCTGCTGGCGGTGACGTGTTGAAAGGCCGCAGGATGGCTGGCTGGAGGCAGTGCGTGGGAGGCCAGGAAGAAAGGCCCCCTTGACGACAGTTTTACTTACAGAATCGACTTACTTACATTTCCACCATATGCTGTTATTTATTCCTGCCTTACTTAGATGGAAAGGGATTATATGATTTGTCTTCTCGGAGATGTTTTGAAAACGAGTGCCTACAGAAAAATGTACAGAATGATGCTGAGTAGATAATGGCAGGGCATGTCACTGTAACCTTTTAGAGTTGTACTACACGTCGAAAAGGAAAAATCAAATATTCTCGTTTAAGGAAAAGTAGAGTAAATTACTTGTAGGTAACCTTTTGGATAAAAGTCACGGCAAAAAATAGTCTTGGAAATCGTCCAATGGATGAACGGAGCAATTCTTCTCTACCATTCACTGAGTAAGAATGTATGAATGTATGCGGATGACATTTAAGTTACATCACCCTGACAATGTACATGAATGAAGACGCTGACAAATTCGAACAAGCATATTACCTACTGGGAAATATTTACTCTCCAATTATGAGTATGAAACTCTTTGGAAACAAGATTCCACATTTAGCGTACAGGTACATGGAGTCAAGAATTTTCCTCAGATCTCCTCTTTATATGTCTATTATTCTAGTTTTCATCCATATCAATTTACGTTTACTTTTAATCAAGCGTCGCACCGGTGCGTGCTAAAACTCTACGGTTACGTCTTTTCATGTTTCATTTACTGCTTCAGTGAAGAGAATGATTTTTCTCAAGCATTCTAGTTATGAATCAATACATCTTATTCTGATTTTGTAATCCTATATACGCGCTCGTGTGTGTGTGTGTGTGTGTGTGTGTGTGTGTGTGTGTGTGTGTGTGTGTGTGTGTGTGTGTGTGTGTGTGTGTGTGTTTGTGTGTGTGTGTATCATTAGAATCATGAAAACACTGTTGTATGCCGCTGAAATCTGTTACAAGTAGTTGATATAAAAAGCCATAAACAATCTTTAAGAAATGTTAACTAAGCCATGAAGGATGAAGGGGAGGAACCGTAGCGGCAAGAGGAAAAGAAGCAGAAATAAGGAAATTAAATAGGGCGAAAAACGTGTGGAAAAAGAGGAAAGGACAATTTTCTTTTTATTTCCTCTCTATTCATCGTTCTCTTTCTGTTGAATTTTTTTCTGGGTTAAAGAGAAGATTGCGAGGATGAAAGAGGGCAAATGAGAGAAAGCACAACAGGTAGGAGAGCATTAGAAGGAAAAGTTAACAGCCATTGTGGGGAATGAAGAAAGAGAAAAACAAAATTCAAAGTAAAAAAAGAGGGAAAAAACTGGGATGAAAAGGAGGAAAATGAAGCGAAAGAGGAAGAAAACAGGAACGGAGAAGAAGAAAAAAGTATAAAGAGGAGGAAAATTTGAACGAAGAGAAGAAAAAAAAAGTTTGAAAGAAAAGTGAAAACAAAGTTGAATAAGATAAAGTGAAGAGGAGAAAAAGAAGAACAAAGAAGGAAAAGAGATTGAAGAGGAAGAAAAAGGAGAAAATTAGAAGAAAATTAGGTAGAAGAAGAAAACAAAAGGAGGAGGAGGAGAAGAAAGAGAAGGAGGAGGGGAAGGAGAAGGAGGAGGAGGAGGAGGAAGAGGAGGAGGAGAAGAAAGAGGAGAATGCGATTAGAATGAAAGAGGAAGGAGAAAAAAGAATCAATATTGAGAGGAAAATAAAGTTAGTTTACTTTTCTTCCTGTCCATCGTACGATTTCCTTTTATTACTTGATAGTCTTTATATTCTTTTTTATTCCTTATTTTTATTTTTTATTTTCTATATAAATTTGCAGTCTACTATTACAACCATTATCTCTGCTACTTACTACTTGACTTCTTCTTTTATCTTCTTTTAAGTACTTACCTCGACAGTTTATTTATTTATTTATCTCAAGAGACACGTTAACCAGTCGCTGTTTCTGCTTCCCACGGCGTTCTTCACGAAAGTCTGTCAATTATAACTGGTCGTTTTTATCAATTGTACCTCTATTGTTTACATTGATCGATGGTCTCTGTCGTAGATCACTGTTCTTTTCCCATCCATTGTATCTGTTTACTTTTAATCGTTGTAAAAAATCCTGAACCCGTATATTCTCTCTCTCTCTCTCTCTCTCTCTCTCTCTCTCTCTCTCTCTCTCTCTCTCTCTCTCTCTCAGCCTTCCTCCCTTCCTTCCTTCCTTCCTTCCTTCCTTCCTTCCTTCCTTCCTTCCTTCCTTCCTTTCTTTCTCCCTCCATCCATCCATCCATTTATCTCTCCATCCCTCCATCCCTCCTTTCCTTCCCACTCTGCTTTCCTGCCTTCCTCTCTGTGTCCTCTCAGGGAATAGAAATGGCAGCAGCGCACGCCGAGGCAAGCGGAGAATTGGCACCGCCGCTGGTTTCTATGAATGGGAGGGTTATCAGAGTAACGGAGAAGGGGAGGAGGGAGGACGAGGGGTGACTATTGCACAGCAGGGGAGGGGAGGGAGATATTTGTGGATGGAGGGACGAGAGAGAGAGAGAGAGAGAGAGAGAGAGAGAGAGAGAGAGAGAGAGAGAGAGAGAGAGAGAGAGAGAGAGAGAGAGAATGTGTTAAAGTGACAAGGCTGAAAATAATGATTAGAAGAACGTGGATGTTAATGAAATCGACAGCGAAGAAGATAGTTATATAAAGTAGTAGTACTAGTAGTAGTAGTAGTAGAAATAGTAATAGTAGTAGTAGTAGTAGTAGTAGTAGTAGTAGTAGTAGTAGTAGTAGCAGCAGCAGCAGTAGTAGTAGTAGTAGTAGTAGTAGTAGTAGTAGTAGTAGTAGTAGTAGTAGTAGTAGTAGTAGTAGTAGTAGTAGTAGTAGTAGTAGTAGTAGTAGTAGTAGTGAAATAGCCCAAAGTGCAGTCACTGAGCAAAGACGAATTATATCTAGAGACAGGCAACAACATCAACGAAACTGTCTCGAAGACCTGATAAACATCCTGCCTGCAACCACAGTGAGAAAAATCCTCACTGCACAGGAAACAGGAGCCTCTAACTGGCTAACGTCACTGCCCATTGGAGCGAAGGGCTTCAGCCTCAACAAACAAGAATTTGTCGACGCCATTGCTCTGAGGTACGGCTGGCCGGTGGAAGGACTCCCCAGTACCTGTGTGTGTAGTTCCCCCAATGACGTCAACCACACCATGACGTGCAAAAGGGGATTCGTATGTATCAGGCACGATGAGGTGAGAGATCTGACCGCCAGCATGCTCAGGAGGTGTGCCACGATGTCTCCACTGAACCGACCCTCCTACCGCTAGACGGCGAGCACCTGCGCTACAGAACAGCCAACACCACCAACGAGGCTCGAGTCGACGTCAGCGCACGAGGGTTCTGGACAAGGGGACAGAAAGCATTCATGGACATACGGATCTTTGACCCGATGGCCGCCTGTCACCACGAACTCTCCTGGAGGCCGCCCACCGCAAGAATGAGCAGGAGAAGATCCGAGCGTATGGGGAGAGAATCCAACACGTTGACCAGGGCAGCTTCACACCTCTGGTCTTCACCACATCTGGCGGGATGGGCTCCAAGGCTCAGTGCTTCTACTCAAGACTAGCCGACCTAATGGCAGAAAAGAAGCACCAGCCAAGGAGCCATGTCGTCGCATGGATGAGGTGCCGTCTTTCATTCTCCTCCTCAGATCAGCCCTCCTGTGTCTCAGGGGGACAAGGCATTCCACTCCCATACCTGCAGATTTAAGTGGCCTTGACTGCGAGGCTACAGTGGTGGAGAGTGGCATAAGAGTAGATAGAGTAGAGGTAGAGTGAATTTATAGCTAACAACTAATGTTTATATTATAGAGTATTAGATATGGTTGGATGCCACAGTCATTAGCGAGAGTTGGGGCTAATGACCTCCAAGTAGTGGAGCCCTAATTGACACATCAATAAACATGGGGTGGAGGTATTTTAATGTAGTTGAAAAGTAGTAGTAGTAGTAGTAGTAGTAGTAGTAGTAGTAGTAGTGTAGTGAGTGATAGTAGCAGTAGTAGTAGTAATAGTAGTAGTAGTAGTAGTAGTAGTAGTGGTAGTAGTGGTAGTGGTGCAGTGGTGGTGGTAGTAGTGGTGGTGGTGGTGGTGAGTAGTGGTGGTAGTGGTGGTGGTGGTAGTAGTGTAGTGGTGGTAGTGGTGGTGGTGGTGATGATGGTGGTAGTAGTAACAGTGGTGGTAATAGTAGTGAGCAGTAACAGTGGTAGTAGTGGTGGTGGTGGTGGCAGTGGTGGCGGTGGTGGTGGTGGTAGTGGTGGTGGTGGTGGTGAAATAGTAGTGGTGGTAATGGTGGTAGTGGTGGTGGTAGTAGTGGTATGGTGGTGGTAGTAATGGATGTAGTGATAGTGGTGCAGTAATAGTAGTAGTAATAGTAGAAGTATTAACAGTAGTACCAGTAGTATTAATAGTAGCAGTAGTAGTAGTAGTAGTAGTAGTAGTAGTAGTAGTAGTAGTAGTAGTAGTAGTAGTAGTAGTAGTAGTAGTAGTAGTAGTAGAAGTAGTAGCAGCAGCAGCAGCAGTAATAGCGGTAGTAGGAGGAGTACCTATAGTAGCGGTAGTCTCAGTAACTAGTTGTAGTTGTAATATAAACAGCCACAATAACAAAGTAAGTGGTACCTTTCTGACCACCTCTGTCTTCCTCCAGGCCGCATGTTACCTACCCAAGGAGTCTCTCAAGCTTATCCAATGGGAGAACCGGCCGTCCTCAATACTTCTGGGCCTCCCGTCCCCTGCCACCACGTGCCCGGATCTCACTGCTTACTACAACATCTCTATGACGTCCCCGCCAGGTGAGGACCACACACACACACACACACACACACACACACACACACACACACACACACACACACACACACACACACAAATTTACTGCACTGTGATTCCTTTTAAAAGCTTTTGTAGCATCCCAGATACACACACACACACACACACACACACACGGCAGATGCAGCATAGGACAAGGGAGGACTTACAGGAGGCTTAAATGGGAGGTAAAGGGCAGAAGTAGATGTATGTGGCAGTTATAGGAGTTACAGGAGGAATTTCTTAGTGGCAGAGAGAGAGAGAGAGAGAGAGAGAGAGAGAGAGAGAGATTCCTACTACTACTACTACTACTACTACTACTACGAGAGAGAGAGAGAGAATTTCATATATAATTTGCTGCAACTGCTCTTACAACCACTATTAATACTGCTATCACTGTCAAGTTAATAGAGACCATAAGACAGAGTAAGAGACGTAAGTATTGCCGTACACACAGGTAACAGCAAGTGGGAGCCCGAACTAAGTACTCTGGAGAGGCAGCTGATCGTGAACGCGAGGAGATTGGACAGAGAGGAGCGAGGGGACGAGATCAGCTTCAGTGTCACCTGTATTTTAAAGGTTCGTGTAACTAGTGATGTTATTTTGTGCTGTATGTCTAAACTGGGATGGACGGGATATACATTACGTGCATGAAAATGAAAAACGGAAACAGACACACACGGCACCAGAAGCGAATTGCCACGTGTAGTCTACCTGTTCCTAAGATTTTCGTGACTTGTGGCTATGGGACGTACACACACACACACGCACACACAGCGTAACAGAAGGGCTGTGTGGGTGGGCGAGTCTAAGCAGGTAATCTTTGTGTGGCCACGCGAAAAGTCAACAGATAAACAAACCGTGTTGATAGAGGGCCGAGGTTCATGTTTGGCCCATCGACTGATTACACAGCTTTGTTTACCACTCAACTGCATCACCGTACTACCTGTGTGGCAGAAGGGAGAAGGAAAGGTCGCTCAAGGCATGAATGACCTTTGAGTCTAGGAACAAGCCTCTATGGATGGATGGAGGCAGAGAGGGAGGAAGATTAGGGCTGAAAGGGAAAGGAGAGGAAGATCATCCATTATTGAAATGTCAGTACTGTGAGGAAGGAAGAATGTATTACCTTTTGTTCCTTGTCTTGAAGAAAGAAAATAATTACCTTAGATTAAATTTGGTTAGGAGTAGATTCACTAACTTCATTACATAATTCACTGCTGACCCATTTATCATGGGATTACAGTTGGGAAGAAAGTGTCATATTCACCATGAAATAAACGGTCATTGTCTGGAAGTTAATAAACAAAGGTAATATTATTTCATAATAT
The DNA here is from genome assembly GCF_017591435.1 of Portunus trituberculatus. Taxonomy (NCBI): domain Eukaryota; kingdom Metazoa; phylum Arthropoda; class Malacostraca; order Decapoda; family Portunidae; genus Portunus; species Portunus trituberculatus. The sequence continues at coordinate 13,818,606 of NC_059301.1, forward strand.
GCACCATTGCAGCACAAGGGGAAGCCAGTGCTGACGCCACAGACGGAAGGAATGCTCATCATTCTGGACGAAGATGACTCGCCGCCTATCAGGAGTCGCAGCCCAATTGTCGAGTGGCACTACAGCAACAAGACCAGCGACGTAAGTGTGTAGGTTGGCAGGGTGGAGGTGGTGGCAGACTAGGAGGTGAATATCAGCTTTGTGTTGTAAGGGTTAGTTTAAATGATCTGTGGATGATCAAAGAAATCACCTAGGAACCCTGCTGTCTCTCAGAATGCCTAGCTCATATGTTACTGCTTTTGATGGCTTTACTTTAAAGATATTTTGATTACTTATGTGTGAATGTTTATTCTATGAAGTAATAAGTGGATAGATTTTATCTTTTTTCGTGTAAAACAACTACAAAATTTTATTTACATTTTTGTACTTAATGTTGTTGATACTGTTTGCCTAAATAACTGCAAGTTTCCCTGAATCAAACTGCCCATAGGAAATTCATGAGTGAGGATACATTTGGGGTTGCTAAAAATGTAATCCTGCTCAAGGGCATCAGAGTTAAGACCTTCCCTGGTGGTAATAGATCAGCATGAAAGGGAACCACATGAAACGATTGAATATATGTATTAGTAAGAGGAGTGAAAGATGGTATTGGAGGATGCAGAATGGCTTGAAATAGGAGAAGGGAAAAGAGCAGTTTGTCTTTGTTCTGTGTCACTAATATAATTTTCTTCACATCCTTCCTCTTCCTCCCTTATACTTCCACTGCATTATGCTGCATCCTTGCCTTCTCTGCTATCCTTTACTTCTTGCATCTCATTACTTTGCTTTTTTTTTTTTTTTCGCTACTGCTACTGCTGGTGCTGTCACTACTACTACTACTACTACTACTACTACTACTACTACTACTACTACTACTACTACTACTACTACTACTACTACAGTACTAATGAGATGTGCAGTGAGCAACTTAATAACCAGTATGTTTCACGATTTCCTCCCTCTACTAACCGATAACTTCTGGGCCTCAGTTGGATGATCAGCTTCTGGTAGTGGATGCAGATCTGTCAGACACCAATAACTACGAGGTGGAACTGGTGGGCTCCACACACAACCTGGTCATCATAGAGAGCGTCAACAAGTTCAGTGTGAGGAAGGAGATTTGCACACAGGAAGTGAAAGGCATAAATTTCACTGCCAACTGCACCATCCTCACCCCACGTAAGTCTGGAGTGTGGTGGGTGGCGGGTGGCAGAAGGCATGTATCTGAAGTGTGTTGGATGGAGGGTGGAAGGGTACACAGGTAGAAGATATGAGGTGGATTATGAGACTTGAAATAATTTAATCCTCCCCTTGATTGTGTTCACCTTACCAATGCAATAGTTAACCAATATCTGCACTCTTACATTATGTTCACTGTTATCCCTGACCTATTCACCATAATCCATTAAATGACTCACAAGGTCACACTGACCATACCACTACCTACTTTCTCTCCTACAGTCCTTAAGCTGAACCAGCCCCACCTGTATGCTGGGGCACTGCTCTCCTGGAACCAGAGTTACCTTCAGAAAATACACTTCTCTGTTGTCTTCATCGACATGTCCATGATTACTACATCTGAGGAGTCCCGCAAGGTGCTGTACATGTCCTGCTTCACTGTCAGTGGGCCTTCCTTCACACATGCTTGCAATGTGCTGTTTTGTTGTATTGATGCCATTAAGCAGGACTCCCTTATTTTGTTTCCCCTTCTTAATTGACCATGCCATCTTTAAAATTTGTTGGAGTTAATGTTATTCTTGTGGGACACCCTGCCTCTTTTTCAAGATTTTAATTGTTTCCTTCATCCTCAGTCAATCACTCACTTTTCATGTTCATGAGAGAATGTGTGTCATGCAGCAATTTTTATTTCATAACTCAATACTATAATGGTTCATTGATAAATTTTTGTATTGTTTAAATCATCATGTCAAGCTTCAGTACCTCAGCCTCAATACTGTATGACAGTTCCTCCCAATGCCACAGGTGATGTACAACATGACACTGTCGGTGCCACATATCATGGACTACGGGCTTGCAAGCACCACCATCGCTCCGCCCCTTGACCCAGAGTGTGCTGAGAGACAGTCGGAGCAGCAGCGTCTGCTGCAGGAGCTGCCACCTGCAGACTTGAACATCACCATTACTCTGTGAGTGTCCAGGAAATGTGTGCATATTTTTCTTTTATTTTTGAGAGAGAGAGAGAGAGAGAGAGAGAGAGTGTGTGTGTGTGTGTGTGTGTGTGTGTGTGTGTGTGTGTGTGTGCACATTTATTAACCTAGTTGTAGGGTATAGGGTCAGAGCTAAAACTGTTTTGTTCAGTCCTCACAGGTAGTTCTGTTTTTTAGGACTGCCATATGTAGGCCTGATGGTTCCTTGCAGCTTCCCTTATTTTCTCATGTTATGGTCCCAGGCCTGCCACCCGCTACCAGCGCCTGGGTCAGCTCACCAGTCCAGAGATTGACTATCACCTGGCAGTCTGTCTTCCTCCCACCATCAACTTCACCATCATGGAGGAGCCTGGAGACAGTGGTGGAGCTGGCCTGGGCATCACTCCCCTCACTGGCATCCTGTATGTGACTGACCCAGTGCTGCTGAGGAGTGGCAAGTTTGTGGTGGAGAGAGGCAACAGCACCATCACAACCATTATCAACCTGGAGGTGCTAGAGAGCAAAGACTCTGATCTGGTGGAGAGATGCAAGCACAAGGTAGATTTCAATATTCCCTGGTTGATTTCATATAATTTGTATGTAAGATTATGTGTGTCTTTCTGCATCTGTATGTTTCAAAATGTAAACTAACATAATTAGTGCAAGGGTATTGCAATGCTGTAAGTGATTTTGCTTAAGCATTTTACCTAGGTAACACTATTGATTAATGGTACTAACACAAAAGGAACTGTTTTTGTAGCATGCATCTCTAATTATATCATTCATTTCATAATCTTTTGGTCTTCCTTCCATCATTCCTCTTTCTGAATATTTCCTCTATCCATTCAACTGCCTCTCCTTCATCCCTGTCCTTCCCTTCCTTGTCCTCCTCCATCCTATTTCCCTTGTACTCCTCTTTCTCCCACCATCCTTATTTCCATTGTGCAGCCTTCCCTCCCTCCATCATTCCCTCCCTCCCTTTCCCAGCCCATGGAGACCATTGAGACTGAGGATGGAATAGAGGAAGTTGAGGCAGAAGTGTGGTGTGCCTCTTTCTTCTACAAAAGCGAGTGTGAGGCAGCATGCGGGGAGGGCAGCGCTGGTGCCTGTCAGTGGCGTCCCAACCGAGCCTTGCAGTTCAGAAGCAAAGAGTACGCCACCTGCTCTCCCAACTTCACTACCTGCCCTGACCAGGTTTGCGATGAGCTGGAGATGAGCTTCCACAGTGTGTGTCCCCAAGACTGCACAGGTGAGGAAACTGTCTGTATTTACCTAGTTGTAATTTACAGATCCTTAGCTACAAGTGTGTAATCTTATCTCCATATCTACACTTATCCAGATTACTCCTACTCCTACTACATCCTTATTTCAACACAGCACTCTTCATTACATCATGCTATGCTGTCCTACATCCTTATCAGTATACAACATGAAACTAAATACCACCATCACCAACAACACCAATAGTAACCACAACACCCTGTCCTTCTTTTCCCTCACACTGGCAGGAAAGGACTGGATCAAGAGCCAACAGATAGAACTGGGGCCAGATGACCAAGGTATTGCTGCTGGCTTTGGCGTCTGCTCTTGTAATTCTGCTGGTTGCCAATGCTTCCCTGCTAGCAAGGACCCACCCACCAACCCTGAGCTGCCCCACATTGAACGGAAATGTAAGTTTCCTTACACACATTGCTTTAAAACCTTGCCTTTCCTCTGTGCTGTGTAACTTGAGTCAGCTGGTCAGCACTTATCTGGTCATTTTCCTTCATGTCATTTAATATAGAATGAGTTCAAAGCACTAATTTGTGTGCTTCCTATTATGTTGGTGGATTCAGAATAAGAGCTGTGTGTGTGTGTGTGTGTGTGTGTGTGTGTGTGTGTGTGTGTGTGTGTGTGTGTGTGTGTGTGTTTATCTAGTTGTACAGTAATACTCTGCTTAACGAATGTTAGTCTAACGAATTTCCAGTTTAACGTACTATATAAAGTTAGACCAAAAAGTCCTCATAATGTACAACCACATCTGTTTTAGCGAATTTTCTGGGTTTGAATTTGCCGGGTGAGGGACCAAACGCGGCAGCTTCGCTGTGATTGGCTGACTCTCCGCCTCTGTCTCTAGCGTGTAGCCACTGAACTCTTGTACCACCCATGGCCCAGTTCACCATATATTATATTATACAGTGCAATATATTATTCATCTTAGCATTTTACACCACTTGATATTGTGTGCAAATTGTTAATGAGAATTATTCCATTAGTTGTGAATAAATTGTGTCGTACTTGACAAATAGTGGTGTTCCATGTCAAAACGTTTATCTGACATTGGCTCAAAGCTGTAAACCACTCATTCACTGTAACTTGATTGAATTTATACTGAAAATACGGTGTGCTCTACGTTTGCACTTTTAAGGGTGTAAATCCTTATTTGAAGTGGAACTACGAGTGTTTGAACAAGTGTATTATTCCAATCTGCTGTTCAACTGGGGTAGATAAATCAGTGTGGTTGCGATAGTGTCAGCTGGAGCCGGTGTTTATTGTCCAGTGTCCCAGTGTGTGCTGTTGAGTGATTACTTACAGTGTTGTTTACAGTAGATGTCATATATTAGAATACCCAGACACTAGGTAGGGACTTAACATGAATTCTCATGTTTCCATTGTGTTGTCCTTTTCTTCACTAAAAACTTGGGGATACTTGGTTATTAATGGTACATGTACGTATATATAATTTTTTTTTAACCCATGTGGTATGTTGGGGACCAGCCCAGAATGCATCCCCCTATTTCCATTATTTCCTATGGGAAAATTACGTCCGCTTAACAAATTTTTGCTCTACGAACAGCTTTGACACCCCTTATCCTGTTCGTTAAGTGGAGTATTGCTGTATTTACCTAGTTGTATTGTACAGGGTTTGAACGGGGCTCATAGTGTCCTGTCTCCATATCTCCATTTATCTCTATTTATCTAGTGTGTGTGTGAATGTGTGTTTCCATATTCTACATATCTTTCTACTCTTGCAGTGCCCCATGGTTGTAACAGTGCGTGCAAGATAGGAGTAAGTGTGGCAGGTCTTGCTTTCTTCAGCCTCACCCTCATCTGCATTATATTTTGCAGGTAAGCTCTCATCTTTTGTTTTTTTCATCATTGGTAAGATGTGATCACCTGAAATATGAGCAAAGGACAACTCTGACTGGTTTGGCTGGAGAGTGGCTGACATATGGAAGATACTGTTCAGAAAGGTGCACTTCAGGTTTCCAGCAAGATTAGATTTATGTATCAGATACATACCATATTTGTATTTGGTTGACTAAGTTTCTGAAGCATTTAACTATCCAAGTTATTTGTGTGTGTGTTGATATGAGGTATGGATAGCAATAGTGATACTAGGTCTTGTCTATATATCTTTTCCATACTGTTCACTATCTTGTATATTGTTATTAGGTCTTCTCTCTCCCATCTACCCTTCAAAGTTGGTAGCTCTATTTCCTTAGTCTATCTTCATAGGGAAGGTTCTTTATTTCTGGCACCATCTTTGTGGCTATCCTTTGGATTCTTTCTAGTTTTCTGATGTCCTTTTCATGTGTGATGACCACACTAATACTGCATATTCAAGTCTAGGTCTTATCACTATGGGTATGATCTTTTCATTATAGTCTTGTATATGTATTTAAATGCCACCCTGATATTTGTTAGTGTCTTATATGTTGAGGCAATTACCCATTTACTTGCCTTTCTGGGGTCAGTGTCTTGCATAATTACTCCTAGGTCCTTCTCTTCCTTTTCTTCACAATAACCTCTTCTCCCATTTTGTACTCCAACATAGGCCTTCTGTTACTTTTACCCATTTCCATCACATGGCATTTTTGGGGGATTAAATTATAATTCCACTTCTAGCTCCATTCCCAGGTCTTAGTTTCAATATCTCTGCAATTCCATACAATCCTCATTGTTCCTTATTACTCTCAAGAGTTTTGCATCATCAGCAAACAAATTTATATAGTTACTCAGGTTCTCCTGTATATTGTAAATATGTATTTGAAACGTGTGTCTGTGTTCATGTGAAGTATTGTTATCATTAGTAAATGCATTATTTTTGCCACACTTGTTCTGTACATATATAGATGGCGGGTCAAGAAGCAGGGGAAGCAGAAGGGAGGTGGCATCTCTCTGGGCAACCTGACCAATGACGACCGCTCTTCCTCCACACCCTACAACTCCCGGGAGACACACGACTCAGTCATCTATGGCATCAGACCGTCTCCTCGCAACGACAATATCAGTCTTGTCCCGGCCCTCAACCTTTCTGTGAGTCCTGATGCCACGTCCTGGTACTTTTTCATCCTCTCTCTCTCTCTCTCTCTCTCTCTCTCTCTCTCTCTCTCTCTCTCTCTCTCTCTCTCTCTCTCTCTCTCTCTCTCTCTCTCTCTCTCTCTCTCTCTCTCTCTCTCTCTCTCTCTCTCTCTCTCTCAACCTCATTTGCTCTGTTCCTCATTACCTTATCTTATTATTTTTTCTCATCCTATTGTTGCTTCATTAGATATCCCATTCACTCCCAAGTACAATATGATAATGTCCTGCTAATTCCTTCCAAAAAAAAATGCAGAAATTGATCCAGAGTCTAAATAGATCTTTAGTTTGGGATCAAATGTCTGACTAGCAGGATAGTATGTACCTTAGCTGTGTGGTGCCTCTATATATCTTACTCCTGGCCACCACAGACTGTCACATACTCTTATCAGCTAGCAGTAGCATCTCTACCTCCTTCAGACAATGCTACTATTCTGCTTTGCTTTCCTCAGATTGACCGGAAGTGGGAGTTTCCCCGAAATCGACTGGTGATTGAACAGACACTAGGAGAAGGAGAGTTTGGGAAGGTCATGAAAGCTAAAGCCCAAGGGATTGGTGGTAACCTTGGTAAGTTGTTCTAGAGTACTATACATTGCTATTCTGTGCAGACATGCCATTTTGACAAGTTGAATTATCGTATGCATGTGTGACATGCATTACTCTCATTCCCGCAGTCAGTCCCTCAATCTCTTTCTCATATATATAAATTATCTCCTGGATTAATGTTTGCATTATGTATATATGTATATACATACACCAATGTTTTGTAATCTCATCTCTTTATTTTTTCTTTCTTCCTCTCCCCCTTTTCATCCTTCTCTTTCATTTTTCTTTTGTCTTTTCATTGTCTTCTCCTCCTCCTCCATATTTTTTCTCCACTAAAACCATGGGACCTCTTCTAGGCTACACAACTGTGGCAGTCAAAATGCTCAAGTCCAACAGCACCCCTGCAGAGCTTGCTGACCTGCTGTCTGAGTACTCCCTCCTGAAAGACGTATCTCACCCTAATGTGGTGAAGCTCCTTGGGGCCTGCACGTCAGAGGGTGGCCCCATCTACATCATCATTGAGTATTGCCAGTATGGTTCACTCAGGTTAGTGTTGAATGCCCCTTTTGACCATATCTGACTTGAGAAGCAAGGAGGAGAAGGAATGTAGAGGTACTGATGAGTACTGTTGGCATGCTTCATTGAAGTTACTGGTGATGGAACCTTTTGAATTGACAAGCAAGGATAAGGAAAGTAGTATTGTTGATGAATGTAGACTCACAAGTGTCAGCATTACAGTGAAGTTTCCATGAAGTTAAGTGACTCCCTGCATGTATATGATTTGCATTACCACTTATTTTTCTCCTTTCACAGAAACTATCTAAAGAGATCACGTCACGCTGAGTTTGAAAACCGTGTAGGGTCAGGTCCTGCTGAGGGAACAACAGCAGACTATGCCATCACACCCAAGGATATTCTGTCCTTCGCGTGGCAGATCTGCAAGGGAATGGCCTACCTCACGGATATGAAGGTGAAACCCTGAAATGTTCAACTCTTTTCAATTAGTGTTGGAGCTACTCTCTTGACAGTCATGCATCTAACTCAGCCTGTCTGTTATTTCTATGGACCATTGCTCTACCTTTAGCCTGTAGACGGTGGCAACACCAGCAGCTATCTAAGGAGAAAAGATTTGGTATGCCATATAAATACATATCATGGCTGACTTGTCAAAAAAAAATTGTACTTCTTTTTGTAAGAGGATGATCCAATTCTTTCCTTGATTTTTCATATTCTTCTAAGATGAGTGATGGAAATAGTCAAGTGTGCTTCATACAGGTACTGCCATGTGTAGATCTGATGGCTTTGTAGAGCTTCCTTTATTTTCTTATGTTCTATTGCTTTTTTGTCTCTATTTGGTAACTTCTCTATTAGCATTGCTACTGTGACTGACAACATCCCTCCGCCCACAGCTGGTTCATCGTGACTTAGCAGCAAGAAATGTTTTGTTGGCATCAGGGAAAGTCTGCAAAATTTCTGACTTTGGACTGACCAGGGATGTTTATGAAGGAGACTGGTACATCAAAAGGAGTGAAGGACGAGGTGTGTGCATGTCCTGATGTTCTTCCTGCCTGTCCTGCCACCTCTCTCTGTTGTGTACAAGATCCTATTTATGGAAAAAATTCTGACAGAAAGATTTTACATTTATCTCCTTTAAAAACTTTGCTTACATTGGTTGATTCTCATATCACATTAGATTTTTAACAACTTAAGATACTGATTTTACAATGCAGTTATTTTCCTTCTCTCCCTGTGTGACTCCATTCTGTACACACACAGTGCCTGTGAAGTGGATGGCACTGGAGAGTCTAGTGGACCACGTCTACACCAGCAAGAGTGACGTGTGGGGCTTTGGTGTGCTGCTGTGGGAGCTGGTGACCCTGGGCACTCCGCCCTACCCAGGAGTCACACCAGAGCGACTCTTCTCTCTCCTAAAGGGTGGCTACCGCATGGAGAAACCAGAAAACTGCTCCCCAGAACTGTAAGCTGATATCACCATTTTGAGGCTAAAGCTGATGGATGAAGCAGAACATTGGAAGGGATGGCTTTTTACAACTTTCGTTATTAATTTCATGATTCAATACTCTCATGACAGGTACAGTCTGATGCTGCAGTGCTGGGCAGAGGACCCAGCAAGACGGCCTTGCTTCCAGGACTTGACAGACATCTTTGACTCAATGATTCAGGCTGATGTGGAATATCTAGAGCTACGTTCCCTCATTGTCACCAACCGAGGCTACTTTGACAGTCTCCCTGAGCCCTTGCCCCCAGTCTTGGATGCACCACCTCAGTTTCAGGACTCCCCACAGCAGAGCCAGGAGCTGGAGCAGCAGGCCTCACCACCCCAGCTGCCACCACAGCTCAGGCTGGAGGAAGTCCACACTCCAAGATCACCTGGTCAGTGTGTACAAATTCTCTCTCTCTCTCTCTCTCTCTCTCTCTCTCTCTCTCTCTCTCTCTCTCTCTCTCTCTCTCTCTCTCTCTCTCTCTCTCTCTCTCTCTCTCTCTCTCTCTCTCTCTCTCTCTCTCTCTCTCTCTCTCTCTCTCTCTCACACACACACACACACACACACACACACACACACACACACACAACACACACACACACACACACACACACACACACACACACACACACACACACACACACACACACACACACACACACACACATGGTAACTCAGTGGTTAGAGCGCTGGCTTCACAAGCCAGAGGACCGGGGTTCGATTCCCCGGCTGGGTGGAGATATTTGGGTGTGTCTCCTTTCACTTGTAGCCCCTGTTCACCTAACAGTGAGTAAGTACGGGATGTAAATCGAGGAGTTGTGACCTTGTTGTCCCGGTGTGTGGTGTGTGCCTGGTCTCAGGCCTATCCGAAGACCGGAAATAATGAGCTCTGAGCTCGTTCCGTAGGGTAACGTCGGGCTGTCTCGTCAGAGACTGCAGCAGATCAAACAGTGAAACACACACACACACTGCATAGTGTAGTGGTTAGCCTACTTGGCTCACAACCGAGAGGGTCTGGGTTCGAGTCCCGGGAAGCAGCGAGACAAATGGGCAAGCCTCTTAATCTGTAGCCCTTGTTCATCTAGCAGTAAATAGGTATGGGATGTAACTCGAGGGATTGTGGCCTTGCTTTCCCAGTGTGTGTGGTGTGTGATGTGGTCTCAGTCCTACCCGAAGATCGGTCAGTATGAGCTCTGAGCTCTTTCTGTAGGGGAAAGGCAGGCTGGGTGACCAGCAGATGACCATGGTGAATAACACACACACACACACACACACACACACACACACACACACACACACACACACACACACACACACACACACACACACACACACACACACTCATACACACTTCTTTGTTGTCTTTCCAGACTGGTCACCACCAGAGTTAGAAGAGGAGCAGGTGGACCCTGACTCCTATCTTGTGGCTCGCACCGCCCTCACCCGACCCCGCAGGGAGGAGTCCAGTGAGCCGCTGCTTGGCTCCCCCTCTGCCACCACCCATGCCCCCACCATCACCACCTCCCATGCCCACAACCCTGCCTACTCCCCAACCAGAGAGACACCTCCACCGCAACATCCGCACACCCATCCGCCTCTCCATTACTCCACCCTGGCCACTCGTCCTGATGAGGAGGACGCCCACACCCTGGTATGTGGCTTGTTGGCACTTGGTTTGCCCTGTAGAGTCAATCATTTTTCATATAAGAAGTTCATTGGCTTATGATAAAAAGAATGAGAAAGAGGCCCACTGAGGTGCCTGTTGCTAAAGAAAGGTAAAAAAGATTATCCAGAGTTAGAGGATAAGTGTCTTGAGAACATATGTTGTATTTCAGCTGTTTGAACTTGTGTGGAGACGTATACTATGGATGTAAGAATGACATGACTAATGTGACTTAGGGTGAATTTTCTCACTCTGGCAATGGAGAGTGGCAGCAGAACAAATGACACCCACTGCCAAATCTGGCTGAAACAGAATCAGCAACTTGAAGGGTACAATTCACAAAGACTGAAGATAATATGAAGGCATAGCTAGATTGAGGCTCAGAAAGAAAAATAGAGAATAGAGATAGAGCAAGACTGTAGAAAGACTAAGAAAAAATTGTAAAATGGCTGCGATAAGGAATAAAAAAGAAAAACCTTGTGAAAGACAGTCTCAGTTTGTGACAGATCATGATCAGGAATGGAGCAAGGTTGTTTTCAAGGTAATTATTGGAAAAAGATAAATGGAATAGAAGGCTAGAGCACGAATATTGTCAGACTTGTTTTTAAGATGATTAACTTAGGAAAGGCTAGCAGATGGACCAAGATACTTGCAAAGGGTATGAGATTAGAGCACATTTAACATAACCATTGCTTTGCTCTGCAGGAGTGTAGTCGGAGTGAAGAGGACTCAGACAGTGGACGGGCCACTGGGGACTCTGGTTATGCCACAGAGGAAGGCCGTGGCCGGTGGCGGGCTGAGCACAAGAGTGGCAGCCGGGCACCACAAGCCTCCTCCCCACGGGGCTCGTCTTACTCCCCTGTTCCCCGGCACGATGACCCTGAGGATGACCCTGAAGATGACCAGGACACGTCAGAGGACCTGGAGGAGAGACAGGAGCTGCTGGCTGAGGACCTTCTGGGGCACCTCACGCCAAGCCCAGAGCCCGCCCATACCGCCCATAGCACCACCCGCACCGCCCACACCAGTCATGCCGCCCACCTCACTGCGGTTATCGTGTGAGCTTCCCTTCCTCTCCTGCACACGACCACACCACCACCACCATCACCGTTACCACTGCTCCACCTCTCTCAGAGTGGACGAGCTGTGCAGCGCTGGAGCACCTAAAGCCTCTTTAGTATTTGGTCCCCTCTTAACCTTGTGATGCCAGCAGAGCATGAAGAAAAGCTTGCCTGCTGATGGTGTCTGGGGGGGAGAAATCTGGGGTTGTGTCCTAGCGTGCGGTGACCCACTTCCTTCCACTCCTTGACTTCTTCAGCAGTGAAAAAGCAAAGGGAAATAATGGCGCTTCAGACAACTGCCATGTGCTTACCCTCAGTTTGGGTTTATATGAATGCTCTTCTCTGTTTCAGTCGCACTAGCTAGCCTGGCATGTGGGAGTGTGACTGTCCTCCACTCTGAAGCAAACATCCTAGAGGAACTGCTCGCACCTTGCCTGGTGCTGAACGAGGCTGCTACTGGACACCTTTCACCAGGTTTTATATTTCGTATACTCTGTCACTGAGGTAATGGTGGCATATAGGTACCTAACTCTTCCCAGACCATGCAAATACTTAGTCTGGCAGATTCAGTGAGTTAGTTAAGTCAGTTTAATAGTCAGAAAAGGTGAGCAGTACATATTTATGGACTACTTGGCCGGGCTGTATCAGTCTGTAACCCAGCTTCTGGTAGGCTCACTACCTATATTTTGACCTTTTGGCCCAACTACAGAGAAATTGAGCTTAGTTGTAACCCTTCTCAGTTCTGAGTCAGAAGCGTCATCCTGTCAACTGCTCTAACTCTTCTACACACCCCTTTCCTCTGGCCTTCCTTATAACTGAGCTGAAGTCAAGATTAGGAGTAATGTAAAATTATCAAAACTTACATTGGTGGTCTGGCCATAGTTGTTATACTAGACATAGATCTGGCACCATGTTAAGATGTGACACTCCTGTTCTTATATGTTTATTTATTTATTCAGTATTTATGGTTGCAGATGATGTATGCCTGCACAGTGTCTTTAAGAAATGAGAGCCTCATCTCTCATATGATGGACAGGCATGCCATTACCACTTGGGTTATATATTTAAATATATATATATATATATATATATATATATATATATATATATATATATATATATATATATATATATATATATATATATATATATATAATGTTTTTGAGATTAGTTTTATTTTGTCAAGAACACAGCTGGCAAAGTAGTGTTGTATTCTTATATGTATTCATGATTTACTTATATCTTGGCATCATGATTAATTAAGAAGGCATAACAGCATTCAAAAAGGTGTTTTATATCAAGTATTGTAATTGCTACAAATGTAATTTCATACTACATAAATAATCAACATGAAGTTGATTTCTAGTATTAATTCAAAAGGACATACAAGGAAGCCTCCAGCATACTAACATCCATTATCATTGATGGTGTGGTCCCAAACTTGCACTGTGTTTGCTGTGTGAGTGTAGGTAAATAGCATACTTGCTCTTCCTGCAGTGCTCAGTGTGGGAAGGACTGTGCAGAGGATCACTTGACTACACTGACAGTAAAGAGTCTTTTGGTGTATTGGTAGAAATTATTAACTAATATTGTGTCTACAAGGTAATGCTTATTGTCCTCAGATTTAGAAACTATTTTGGTTATTCCCTTCTGGTGAATGATTTTTTTGGAGGACAGATCTTTTTCAGTTTATCCAATCATACTTATAAAAAGTAGTACACAAGAATAACTTATGACAAGTAAGAGCACACTGCTGGACAAAATGTCACAACATTTTTTTTTGAAGTTAGTATAAAAAGAACCAACCAGTCTATTTACTATAGTCTACTTTTCTTAAGTTGGTTAATTGATTTGTTGAGATATTTTTTTATAGCATGTATATCAATTGCACTCTGATTCATGTAACCTCCCACACCTTGATCATGTCATTGAAGAGCCTGGTGTGTAGCACAGATTGCTCATCTATGATGGCATTCATTTTTTTTTTTTATACCACATGCCACCAAGGACAGTCCCATTGCCCATGGTTTACTGTAATGCCAATCCTTCCTCTGTTGTTCAGGCTCACAAATAGTGCCAATAGTATTTTTCAGGACAGTTTTATATATTGGTAAATGCTGCTTTGGCTCTCTCTCTCTCTCTCTCTCTCTCTCTCTCTCTCTCTCTCTCTCTCTCTCTCTCTCTCTCTCTCTCTCTCTCTCTCTCTCTCTCTCTCTCTCTCTCTCTCTCTCTCTCTCTCTCTCTCTCTCTCTCTCTCTCTCTCTCTCTCTCTCTCTCTCTCTCTCTCTCTCTCTCTCTCTCAGAGCATCTTGCCCAATAACATGTACAAATTATGGCTGCATTGTGATCTTAAGGGAGGTGGTGGAGAGTTGACACTCTTCTGGTATTCTGGGAGTCACACTCTTTCATGGCAGACATTCAGTGAGGTAGTTGGAGTACAGTTGTGTCTGCAAAACTGGCTATACCAATGATAGGATGCAAAGTCTGGAGGCTTCTCTAACTTTATCAACTGTGATGCTTAACAATTACTATACCAATCTCAATACTAATGTAATTTATTTTTTCAATTACAATGATATTAAAATTGCAACCTACAAGTTTAAAGTTTGTGATATCATTGATGCCAAGATGCTTGTTTGTCATTTTTTATTTTTTTTTCAGCTTCTTCAACTAGTGGTGCCACATTTTTGTTCATACTTCATGCCAAGTGAGTGTGAATTACTATATAGGTTTATGAGCTCAGCTAAATGTCGATCAAATTTTTACGTGAAATCAGATGCATGGGGGACCAGTGGCTCTGTTGCCACCAGCTCTCCAGCAACTCCTAGTTAAGGTCTTAACATAAGGATCCCCGAGGTGCCGGCTGTGTTGGGTGGCTACGGCAGCCACATCTCAATCATGTGAGTCCAGGGGGCAGGTTCCAGCAGTTGGTATGACACTAATGCCAGCTGACTGGCTGGGAGTTTCACTGTTTTACATAACAAAATTTAATTCATTGTTATTATATGATATAAGACTACATTCAATTGACCATAAGAATGATGAAAAATTCCTATGCACATATATTCATTGTTTATGCTAGTTAGTAATCTTAACTCTTGTGTCTCATTATATTCCTTGAATTAGTTTATATGAGAACCTTTTATCTCCTCGTTGAAAATTGCTTAAATCTTGAGTTCAGTCTTACAACCATCTTAAACTGACCCAACAGGCTTCTATGAGGCTGCTACTCCTGAATTAATTGAAATACCTCCATGAGGTCACCACAATCAGTTTTGCAACCTATGCCTGCTCACACTGACCAACTGAGAACTTGATACTATATTGCAATGTATCTACAGGTATGAAAATAACAACTATATGGGTGCTGTTTATAAGGTGTTGGAAACCAAACTGTGCTTGCATATTCACACAGGCTGATAAATTATTTGTTGTGTTGTCAGTGCTCATACAGATAGATTACATTGTTTTATGGATATTCCTTCATTCCACATTGGAAGTAAAGGTGGACTGCATATATTTTATCTGGTTATTGGAAAACTTTGTTGAATGCAGCATAGTAACTTTATGGGTATTATGAAATATTGACATTAAATATGTATATATATATATATATATATATATATATATATATATATATATATATATATATATATATATATATATATATATATATATATATATATATATATATATATATATATATATATATATATATATATATATATATATATATATATATATATATATATATATATATATATGTGTGTGTGTGTGTGTGTGTGTGTGTGTATATATATATATATATATATATATATATATATATATATATATATATATATATATATATATATATATATATATATATATATATATATATATATATATATATATCTCAAGGAGAAAGAAATAAGATAGTACTTATTGAACTTGCTTAATGTCAAATTGCATTAGATTTCAACTGTTATGTGACTCTAGATGACAATGTACATCGTAATAATTGATATATATATATATATATATATATATATATATATATATATATATATATATATATATATATATATATATATATATGCATACATATATATATTATTATTATTACGATGTACATTGTCATTTAGAGTTTTATACCAGTTGAAATCTTATGCAGCTTAACATTAAGCAGAATCAATAAATACGTACTATCTTATTTCTTTCTCCTTGATGATGGCCAGACATAAGCTTGTGGCATCAGGCTGTTAATGTAATTAACATGTGCATGCCTGTCACTTTACTTTCCATCTCAGCGAGTGATGACTAGTGAACACTGTGGTGCGTGTCTGTCCTCATGACCAGTGTTTGTTGGTGTTTGAGAGGTAGAATGCAGCTTTGTCTCATTACTTCCATCTTTCTGGTGACAAGGAAGTTAAATTTACAGAGTTGTTTTGTATTGTTTCTTCAAACTGACTCATATAATAAGGTTTATAACTATTGTGTCTAAGTATTGGTTATTGCCTCAATTATACTTTTGTTACTCTAACATGAACAGCTTACATTCTCCTTTGTGCTTTTTAATATGATATATTAGACTTGCCTTAGATGAAGCAAAATGAGTATTTATGTGAGGTTAATCAAATTCCCTACCTCTAGAATATAGAACAGTGAAATGATACTATTGGCAGAAATGTGATACAAAAGTTATTAACATTAAGTAATGGTTCATTATTGTATTATTTTTTTTTCAATGATGTTCTAATATTCCATTACTTTTAAGTAAGTTGGCAGGTGATAAGAATGTGGTAATATCTATAGCACTTCAAACCTTTTTCTTTTCAGAAAGTAAGGGATCTAAAATAAGTCACTTGCATTTAACCTAATTTTACTTGTAGCATCATCGTGTATATTCACAGTTATGTATATTCATTTAGCTATCACAGAAAGAAGCTGAAATCCTTGTTTTTATAACTGTACTTTATATCGTGGCTAGTTAACTCTTTGTTGTAGGAAGACTCACTTTGCCCTGCCTGGACTCTGAATCAGTAATCAAAATGTGTAGTTCATCCACAATACAGCCGGTGACTCGGGATGCCACGGTTCATAAAGATTCTTCTTGACTTGTCACTTTGTACTGAGTCTGTGTCAGCGGTACCTACGCCAGCTGCCGAGTTGCGTCATTGTGTACATGATGATATTGATATTCACCATTACTCCTGCGTACTCCCCTGCACAAGGTGACATAAAGGATTTCCGAATTCAAGAAAAGTCTGACATAGTACATTAGTGAAATATATTTATTTTTTTACTAATAGAATGTATTTATTGGGAAAGTAATAATAATCCTCAGCATTTTATTGCCCTATTCTTAAGCATAATCTGTGTATAAATTTGCTTGTGTAGTGAAGGTGTTACCCCAACTTGTGTTTTGTATACGGTTCCACCCATCAGTCTGTATACTGTCAGTACCACCAATACTGTTGATTGTGGAGCTACCAAGGCCCTCGGACTGTACCTCTGCTGCTCGTCATCTGTGTTAGAAAATTCATATCAAGTGCTGTGAGTACCTGAATTGGTGTCGCCAGTGGTGTTGTCATTTCCAAATGTGCTGCTGACACTGTACTTGTGTCAGCACTAATTGGCCAGTGGTGTTGCTGGTACTGTCATATGTAATTGGCCGGTCTTGCTGGTAAAGTCAGCATTCAGTTGGTCAGTGTCATTAGTACAGACAACTTAAAACTAGTCTCCTGCCAGAAAAAAAAGTCATTGTGTTAGTCTGTGTTGGGATTTGGGCTGCATTAGTCTGTGTTTTCCCTCCCTCCTAGTCAGTGTTGCTGGTACAGCTGACCTCTATTTCATAGTTTGTGTTGCAAGTCTTGTCAACCTTCACAACTTAAGTAACAGCACACACTCACCTCATTAGCCACGTGCTGCTGGATCAGTCGAGCCAAATTTACACTCCACTTCCCACAGTGCTTTGTGCTGCCCTTAGAGCCAGCTAGCCCCCATAGGTTGTAAGTTACCTGGGCAGGTTGGGGGTTACCTGGACAGGTGGAAATGACCTGGCTTACAGTATGAAAAAAAAATAACTATGGTACAAGAAGCCCTGGGTCATCCACTGTATTTTTACATCATCAGTTGCTCACTCTCAACTCCACCCTGGCAGCCACTCGGCCTCCCTGGCTAGGGCCGCCAAGTGTTGCCTCTTCGTGGTCATGTCATCATGAAGGGAATTTCCTCTCCTCAAGGCTACATCTGCACTGTTCACTGTAGATGGTGTTTAGATAGCAGAACCAATATTTGATATACTCAACTGGAACTCAATGTGAAACTGATATTACCTTTCACCGCCCTTTTAAATCAAAATGACTTAGCTATAGATGATCATTTAATGTTATTAATTGTTCATGTTCATTTCACTCATATTTTTGCTGTACATCTATTCACTTGGAAAATTGTGAATATATCCAATTATTAAAGAATTTTGCAGTAAATTGATATTTTGTTAACATGAAATTTTTCTATTTTGAAATTCTGTTATACAATATAATTCATACATTTATAATTTCTGTGCAATGCTGATGGCCATATAATGCTTAATGCATATATTTTTCATAATTTTTCCATCATATTTTATTATCTGAAACAGAAATCAAAGTTGCTCCAAATGAGAGTATTCATTTAAGTGTTTGGTGTTGCATAAATATGTGTAATTCAGCTTAGTTGCCTGAGGGACCAACTCCTGAACTGCTCTGGTCAGCCCCTTCCCTTCTGGGCTGTCGTGGAGGCAGCATTCACTCTGTTGCTGTCTTGTGTCTTGCGTTGCATCAGCCAGCTATGTTGCATCTTTTGTTACATGTGCTTTTTACGCTTATTAAGGAGGTGCTACTGGGACCTGTCTTTAGTGTGCTGCTTGTCGTCTTCTTCCAGGGAATTTGTAAGAGACATCTTTCAAAAACTACAAAATGTGTATGTAACTATTCATTGATACACACCCTGGTGCAATACTGCTTGCTGATCATTGACAGGCTTGGGTTTTACCACTTTATATATATATATATATATATATATATATATATATATATATATATATATATATATATATATATATATATATATATATATATATATATATATATACACACACACACACACACACACACACACACACACACACACACACTTCT
Organism: Portunus trituberculatus; assembly: GCF_017591435.1. NCBI lineage: Eukaryota > Metazoa > Arthropoda > Malacostraca > Decapoda > Portunidae > Portunus > Portunus trituberculatus. The sequence continues at coordinate 13,837,569 of NC_059301.1, forward strand.
TGTTAGAGTATCAGGTTCACCAGAAAAGGCAGGCACTGCCCAGGGATCAACCCTGAGATTTTTCACTTGCTGGGTGGACACACTAACTGTCACACCAGTTGCTGCCTGGTGACAACCCTCACATCTCACATCTCCCCAAACCCCAGGGACTGAATTTTTTCACTGGATCATTCTCACTGCGTCATATAGAGTAGGGGTTCACCAGGGAAGGCAGGCACTGCCCAGGGATCAAATCCGGGACCTTCCACTTGCCAGGTGGACATGCTAACCATTACACCTTCTAGTGATGACCCTCACAGTTTTCTTTTCAGAGCTTTATTTTCATTTGCTTGCATTTTTCTTTTCATTCTTTTTTGTTTTATATGTGTTCTTGTTCAGCATCTATACTGAACTGTACAGAAAGTCTTGTGTTTGGTGTGATGCTGGATCATCTCTTTCTCTCTGGAAGGAGAGGTTTTCTTCATTTAGATGGAGACACAGAGAGAGAGAGAGAGAGAGAGAGAGAGATGTTCCAATGCTGTAACACATATAGCTCTACAAAACAACCTGCAAGGGTTTGTGCTTGTTGGTTTACAAATTGCTGGCATCACAGCCTAACAATGTCAACGTCTTAGTTATACTCTTTCATCTCTGAGAGGAAATAGCAAACATGAGGAAACAAAAGCCTTTATACTGAACTTGCTATCCCTCACCAGGTATATCTTGCCCAGCACAAACTATATCATGTATCTGTAAGTCAATCAAATGTAAAATAATTGTACAATTAAAATACTAAAACAGAGATATATTCGGTTCTTCTTTTCCATCTACGTACTAATTTCTTTTTCCCATTATGGTCATACACACCTTTCCTCCAGAAATGTACTAACTTATCTTAATTCACCAAGTCTTTTTTTATTTTTTTATAAGCCCTTGTTTACCATGAGCTCTTTTCCCATCTGTTTTTCCTGCCCTTATCTCTCCTTATGGTGTCTACTACTGTACATAACTTTCAGTAGACCCTCACACATAATTTACTAAATATGCTATGGACACATTAAATAGGAAGAAGAGTATGTATGTAGAAGGATGATGGAACTTATCATACCTAGATGGGAGAGATAAGGCAGGCTGAGGAAAAGATGGAAGGACTGTATAGGATATGATTTGAGGGTCCAAGATTTGACTGCAATAGAAATATAGGGAAGCACTTTTTTGGAGGGACCAGAGAGAACTAAAGGGACCTACTTCATGTCCATTAATGCTTTTGCAACTCCCATTTATGACCATTCCTGTTGTTCTTGTGAGTTTTTCGTCAGGGATTTTTCTTTGTTTTGTTTCAGAGATGTGTCCATGCAGGAGCAGGACCTTGGGAGCATCTGTCCCTGGTGAGGCAAGTACTGCTCACCACCTCCATGAGTTGTGGTAATTATTTAATTTGTAATTCAGTGTATAGTATTGTTTCTTTTAATATATGTAGTTTGTTTTATTTGATTTCTTTAAACAATGAGCCTTGTGTAAGCCAATTGGTCTTTAGCAATATACTCATTTTTTGTTTGTAGTTTTCTATTTCTCTTCTTCATAAGATGTGGAAAATTAAAATATGTACTTTCACAAAGACCAAAGACATTTTATTCCGGGACTCTACAATTATTTACATATGACACCTTAACTTAGGAACAACCCACACCAAGACTCTTTAGAGAAAACAATAACACCAACTTGAAATGCAGGAACCTTTCCAAGGAGGCAGGTATGCACATAGTACACACACACACACACACACATTTAAAAATCTATGTAAAATATAAAAATAATTTCATCCAATTAATGATAGTGTGTTTAGAAAGGAATATAGTACATAACATGTAAGATATTCAGTTAAGGTTCTTTCAATTCATCTTTGGGAAACAAGAAGTAGAAGACTAGACAAAAATTTGGCAGAAAATTTCACCAATTAGACATTCATTTCTGAATGACTGTTGTGTGTGCAAGTAGTCTTCAAAGGGGAAGACCTGGGCTGAAAACTAGTACACACACACACACACACACACACACACACACACACACACACACACACACACATCCCTAATGTGATATATAGTTAGCACTCTTTTCACTTCATCTTTGTGTTTGCTGTTGTACTTGGAGGACTGAGGGGCGCACAGAGCTTTGTACAGATAACCTAGCAATATACAGACCTTCCATCACTTCTTCCAATCAAGAAAATGTTTGCTTATATTATACAGACATTTGTGTTTTAGGCCCATCAAATCAAGGAGTAGGAGTTGTGATGCAATGATGCCAAGGGTTGATGGTGGGATGGAATGGTGCAGCACTTGCCATGCCATGTCACAGACATGCATTTACACACACACACACACACACACACACACACACACACACACACACACACACACACACACACACACACACACACACACACACACACACACACACACACACGCACGCACGCACGCACGCACACACACACACACACACACACACACACACACACACACACACACACACTATACAAACACATAAAAATTTTTGAGAGGAAAAAAAAAAGCCACTATTCCATACCCTCCCAGATTAGCCATAACATGTACATCGGCACATATTCCTTTGGTTCATATTTGAGCCAAAACTCGGACAACAAAAAGTTTGGCACAGAAACAATGAGCTAAGTTGAGATCATTTTCAAATTGCACAAAACAAGAGATTACAGTAAAGCCAATTCACTGTTCATTACTACATTGAAAATTTCAAGTGTCGGTTTTAACCAGCGTGTCTTGTCAGTAACAATTTAGTGTCATCTTACAGTAATTGAACTATGCAAGATATGTATCCTCTTTGCAAGACACACTCCATTGCTGTGCAGTGTTGGCATCATTCAATTAATTATGAAGCAATGCAAAATCTGACTTTGGGATAAATTTACAAACCGATTATGCCACAACAGATGCAGTTTTGCTTGGAGTTGACTTGAATTACACGAGTGGCTGAAATATTATTTTTTCCTCTATTGTGAAAGGAAAATGGATATTCCAGATTGGGCATGAGATGAACCCAAGCCAAATAAATCACTTGGTTATATATAAATATAGATAATAGCACTTGAAAATGTATAAGTAAATGCCAGTGTGAATTTTAAATCATGATGATGGTACTTGATAATGAGGTGGAGGTGATGACAACAATGAAAGCCACCACCACTGAGAGGCAAGTTCCATGTTTCCATGGGTCTGGCTTTCACCTGGTGGCAGCATGCTGCAATGCATCATTAGTTATTCAAATTTATAATGATAATGATAATAATAACAGAAGTAATAATAATGTACAACAAACCCTCCATGTAAATCACTTCTGTTTGGCAGATCTCAGTTACTGATAAAATTTACATTATTGAACTTTACAGCTTTGGTGATCAACACCATACTGCCAATGACAAGTAACCACCTAGAAATATATAACAAGGTGAGAAATGAAATTGCTTTGGTTTGGTTTGGTTTAGTCATTTTGAGTTCAGTAATACGTTTTAGCACCAAAGATTTGCCAAACTGAAGGGATTACTATACACATCAACATGACATCGGCTTTCTTCAATTCTGTCTTGTCCTAGTCAGGCTTGAGAGAATACCCTTCATTAGATGGGAAGGTGTCCTGTCAGTACCACATTAATACTGCCTGGTTGAATGGTGTAACTGTAATACTGGACAGATTTAGCAAATATCCCAGCTATGATATGTACTAACACAGATCATCTTCCAATCACTTAGAATGTAATATGCTGTATGCTTACATTTATGATATATGCCAGAGGCAGCAGATCAGGCCATGTCACTGACCTGGCTGTGAGTCACCAGTGCTGGACGGCTGGCAGGTTGTATAGGAGACACTTGTTTGAGCAGGAGATGGTGGCTGAGAACACCAATGGCTGCCCAAGCTGTTCCTCCATATACATGGCACTCATACCATCCTCAATCAACAGAGGATCAATGGTGTTTATTCAGCATTCACACATTAGTCTTGTAGCATGACCCTTGGGAGGAGTGTGGAAGGTCTCTTGATGTGTTGTACTTGGCAACCGCTCCAGAAGCAGCACGCAGGCTCACTGACCGCCCCATTGAGTGCCTGGCTGAACTCGGCCCACAGGCAGCCCCAGACTCCACTGTAGAACCATAGATCTTTTGGCCTGTGGTGCGACCATAGATGTCCTGAAGGGAACTTTGGTGACTAGGGCCATAGGAAAGGCTGCCCTGGGGAATAGGGGGAAGGGGTATTTGTGGGGCCTGAGGCAGTCTGTTAGGGCCCGGCAAACTCCCTGTGGTGCGGCCATATATGCCCTGTGGACTGTGGGAGCCCACCCTCACAGCGGTCCGACCCAGCTGGCCATACACACCCTGGCTCTTCTGGTTAAGGACAGAACTGCCTGGGGAGAGAGAAGGTCCTGGATACTGGGGAACAGGGGAGTTTCTTGAGCTATTACTACCACTGCTGGGATTTGCACTATTACTATGGTAGCCACTGGAGTGTGTGGATTGAGTGCTGTTGAGAGTGTTTTGAGCTGCAGCCATTAAGTCATCCTGCACCATCTCTCTCCTGGGATCATGGTGTTGTTGTTGCTGGTGATGCTGTTGTTGCTGATGTTGGTGCTGGTGCTGGTGTTGGTGCTGTTGGTGGTATTGCTGGTGTTGATATTGTTGGTGTTGCTGATGTTGGTGTTGTTGTTGTGGTTGCTGTTGCTGGTGTTGTTGTTGCTGCTGCTGCTGGTCGGTGAAGGAGGTGAGGGGACGGCTGCCATAAATGGGATCCACAGGTGGTTTGATATCTTGTGTAATATTTCTTTGGCGGCGAATGACCACTGTGGATTCTGCTGCCGGATACAGGAGAGCTCCAGGCCCTGGTGAGATGGTGCGGCCTGAGCTGTACCCATAAGGACTGCCAGGGGAGGAGGTGAGGGGTGGCCGCTGCAGTGAGACACTCTTGGGGGACAATGGCAGCAGGTTGGGATCAGGTGGAAGCTGGGTAAGGTCATCCACACTGTTTGACCTGCAATGAAAGCTTTTATCATCTCATGTTTCCCTTTTTGGATCCAAGTTAAATTTTCCCCAGTACATGAACCTGCTTGAACCCAATCTCTTATAAGGGAGATCAATTTAAATCAAGACTTAACAGCACTGTATTCTGTATCACCATTGTATCCTGACCTGTGCCTGATGAGATCTGTGGCTCCTGAGTGGACCCCAGACTCCTCAGAATGTTCTGGTGGTGTGTTGGAGGATGAGGTGGAGACAGAGTCACTGCGCTGAGACTGCTCTTCCGGCACCACGCCAGAGTCTGTGCTGCGTGTGCTGCGAGGCGTCATGGGGCCCTGGCAGAGAAACAAAGAAGTATAGAAGTGAAATGCAAAATTACATTGGACTGTGAGAGAGAGAGACAGTTAAAGAGAAAGTAATAATGGGTCATAATTTTTACTGTATTTATATCAACAACAGGAAAGGAGTACACACCTGTGTGTCAAGGTGGTGTGCAGCCTGGGGACTTTGTGTGTGGAGGTGGTCAGCATCCTCATAGTCTGGCACAGCAGCAGGAGATCCAGTGTTTGCCAGTCGCTCTTCCATTGCCCGCCGATATGCCAGGATCTGTCATGCAGAGTATGCTATGCTTAACAATAGTCATATCATTGCATAAGTGATATTATGTTAAAAATTTCTGTAGTGTTTTTCTATCTAAGATTTTCCTTATATATACAAAAGAATTGTTCAATTACAAACAATAAGATGAAGAGATTAAATAACTTTGCTTCTTCATAAACTAGTTCTTTTTTGCACTTATCTCTTCATGAGCTAACTTACCTGCTGACGGTCCACATATCTTGGATCTTGTGGAGCACGTGCAGCAGCCCCACCATGGCTTGTCACTGTCTCTTGTAGCAGGGCGTAGTCACCAGCCTCGTCCTCTGAGTCTGAGAGAGTGGTCACCCGGCGATAGGTGGCCTCCTGGGGCCGCTCCCCACTTCTGCCACGTCCTTTTCTGCCACAAAAAAAGCAACATTATTACGGTGTCAATCTTTCTCTCTTTCTTGCTGACTTCTTAGATTTAGACTTGTTACTTGGTGTGTTGGCTGTAACTCCATGTACTGTTGCTACCTCAACCATCACTTGACAATGGCCAGAAAGAAGTGGCCTGAGGGATTTACATGTCAAGGACACTGAGATGGCAGAGGCACATTGGCTATGTACATTGTTAAGTGTACTGGAAGATATGCAGTGCTGTGGTTTCATTATCAAATAAAACAACAATAAAAAAAATGCAGTTGTACATAACAACTTGTAATTTTAGAACAATTAAGGCAAAGAATAATAGTATGAAGGAAAGAGAGAGAGGTTCTCATAAGCTGGGCGATTATGAACAAGAGAGAGATGTGGGACTGGAAAAGCCAACACCATAAGCACCATTTAGGTTAGTATGGTTTCACTATAGTTGTCTTCAGATAAAAAGTTTTCAGACAAAAGAAAAAAACAACAATATTTACTGTTAAGAAATGTGTTTAGATATTAATTATCATGAGGCCAATCCTTCCTATATAAATGTTTTCTGCATCTCAATAGTTATTCTGCCATTCCAACAACCTCACTATTCTATATTACATTGCAACACTAAACAAAAGTTACTCCTTTAGTGCATAAGGATTTGCCATCTCTCTCTAAGCAGATGTGACCATTATTTCTTTTAGTGAATGAGACAAGAATAATAAATGTGAAGAAAATGAAACACAGGGAGGTGAGGTGATTTGAGGTGCTCACTTAGGGGAGGTGAGAAGGTTGCGTTCATCAAATGTGACCTTGGTGCGGGGTGACATGGGCTTGGGATGACTGTGTGTTGGCTTGCTTGGTCGCAGCCAGTAGATCTCCTCCTCCTGTCCTCTGGCCCGTTTCTCCTGGTGGGTCTGGAAGAATGAAGCACAGTATTGGAATTTGTAATATTTTCTCTCTATGTATTTTTCTTTTGATCAACTTGGATGGAAAAAACCCTATTGTCCAACATGAGCCTACAGCCAGGAAATATGGCCACTCATAATTCTGCTTAATATACAAAAGGGCATGGTTGGCATCATTTACATTAGGATATCACTTTCATCATTAAGAAACTAGCATCAGTAACAACAATGGTGATGGAAGCAATAGCTTCCTTTCTGCATCCTCACCTTCTGTACCACACCCATGATAGTCTTCTTTGGGGCAGCATCTGTGATGGCATAGGCCTTGCCTGCCCCTACTACAAGTAGGGGAGCAGCAGCTTGCCCTCCTCTTGGGCCCTCAGAGTTTACAAGCTCCACATCATTGACGAGTTTGATGGAGCGTGCCGAGGACACACAGGCCCGAGCCACCGTCACCCGCAGCTTGAAAATCCACTTGGACTGGGGAAAGAAAGCTGTGTTAGACAGTCAAGTCCAGCATGATAAGGAGATGATTACTGACACACTCATTATGATATGTCATTACATTTTAAGGAGAAAAGAGTCCACACCTTCAACAGATCAGTGGAAACCAATTACCTTTGTCTATATTGTATTTATAGATGGATTATGTACCGGCTGTTCATATTGGCAGTGTATGTAGTATGTGGTTACCTTGACCATATAGATGCTCACCTTAACAATGAGTATTATCTTAATAAAAAATGAAGCCTATTTATTTTGATAGTTGCCATATATTAACTATCAAAATTCTGGACATCTCCCTTGGCCATATAACACACACACACAAACACATACACACAACTAGGTAAATACACACACACACACACACACACACACACACACACACACGCCCGGTAGCTCAGTGGTTAGAGCGCTGGCTTCACAAGCCAGAGGACCGGGGTTTGATTCCCAGGCCGGGTGGAGATATTTGGGTGTGTCTCCTTACACGTGTAGCCCTGTTCACCTAGCAGTGAGTAGGTACGGGATGTAAATTGAGGAGTTGTGACCTTGTTGTCCCGGTGTGTGGTGTGTGCCTGGTCTCAGGCTTATCCAAAGATCGGAAATAATGAGCTCTGAGCATGTTCCGTAGGGTAATGTCTGGCTGTCTTGTCAGAGACTGCAGCAGATCAAACAGTGAAACACACACACACACACACATGTGTGTGTGTTTCACTGTTTGATCTGTTTGATCTGCTGCAGTCTCTGACGAGACAGCCAGACGTTACCCTACGGAACGAGCTCTGAGCTCATTATTTCCGATCTTCGGATAGGCCTAAGACCAGGCACACACCACACACCGGGACAACAAGGTCACAACTCGATTTACATCCCGTACCTACTCACTGCTAGGTGAACAGGGGCTACACGTGAAAGGAGACACACCCAAATATCTCCACCCGGCCGGGGAATCAAACCCCGGTCCTCTGGCTTGTGAAGCCAGCGCTCTAACCACTGAGCTACCGTGTGTGTGTGTGTGTGTGTGTGTGTCTTTCGACAATACTGTAAGTATATACCTTGACAGTGAGGATGAGCCACAGCACTACCCAGAGGAACAGATGGACAATGGTGCCAATCACCGCTGCCAACACCACAGCGTCCAGGGAGCCGCGATATACCAGCGACAGGTCCCAAAGCAGCGGCCCGTGCGTCAAGCCCAGTCCGACCAAGACCACCAGTGCAACACATGGAGGTAGGAAGCTGCTCACTAACCCTGGCTCCTGCTCAAACTGAGGGCAGAGGAAGGTATACATACATGGTTATCTTACAGTGCTCATATCGGTTTGATTTTGTGTGCTAGACAAAGTTAAAAGTGATGATAAGAAACCATTTATAAACTGTTGATGGGTAATGGCATTAATTGGCTGAGGTGATAACAATATTACATGAACCTGAGAAAACATATCTTGTATAGTTCCTCTCACCGTAATATGGTAGCGCTGCCTGCTGCGTGCCACGAATTGCGTGAACTTCTGATAGCCGTAGAGATAGAGAGCCGAGGAGGAAACGGTCACCAGCATCACTGCCGCTAGTAGCAAGCCTACGGTCGCTGGTAGATTGAGAAGGAAACTTTCGCCGCCCCTGAGCTCTTGGCCGTTGCCGCACACGTGAAGCTGCAAGGGGAGATTGTCAGATGGCAGATAAGGACTTGGATGTTGGGTGGTGATCAGACTAATGGAAGAAGTCGCTGGGCGCTCGTAATAAAGTTAATTAGCAATATATGGCCAGGGTCCATCCGGGGCTATTAGAGTCTAATAACTTTGTGTTATATCGAAAAAAAAAAAAATCAGTGTCAGAGAACATTATTTTGTAACAGTCAGACAAGGTGGATCGCGGTCAGTAGGTATTGGTGGGATGGAGACTGGAGAGTAGACGTACCTTGTAAAGGATAGTGAAGGCTGTGATGATAAGGATGGTGTGGATGCCATTTATTATCAATTGTAGGGAGAACAGCAACCCGAAAGCCTTGTTGGTGTGCCAGAAGACAGATGGATACCTGGGAAATGTGCGGAAGAGATAGAACAGTAATGAGGATCTGACACACCATGATTTTTGTGGTTATCTTCACGGTTCACATTGCGCTAAGACATAATTCTTTGTGGGGTAATAGTACTTACTATTGTTAGTGTTGATACGGTAGTGAAGGAGAAACTATCAATATAAACTTCATCCTCCCATAAAAACGAAATAAAAACTAATAGAGAATGACTTTACGCATAGAATACTGTCAGGGTAAGCAACTGTGCATTATAGTACCTGATAGCAAACACCAGAAGGGCGATGGTGTAGTTCAGTAACTCAGGGGACAGTGGGCTCCAGTCGCCTACTTCAGGAAGGTGGGCGTGCAAGGGCGTGGTGTCAGCCGCCCATGTGCCGCCCTCTTTAGATCCACGCACGCCTTTCCCCGCCGAGTCCATGGACGCTTCCCACTTGTTTGTGCCGGGTGAGGCTTTGCTCTCCGTCATGACATAGGAACTTTTCCCAGAGTTTTGCTTGTGTTTGCTATTGGTCTGCGTTCTCTGAGGGCGAGGAGGGTACGTGGTGTGGTCCTTGGCGGCCTCCGGGAAACGCAGGGCAGCAGGGAGAGGCAGAACTTCCTCGCTGATTGGAGAAGTGGTGTTCAGGACGTTTTGCACCATCAACCTGTCGTTGTGCGGCACCAGGAAGTCCAGATCGGTCTTCCAAATCTCATCTGCAACAGTAGAGTGAAGATATATTTACAACGCCACATTTTCATCATATCGATCCCTTAGTCCATATATATATATATATATATATATATATATATATATATATATATATATATATATATATATATATATATATATATATATACCCAGTTACCCCTCACTTCCAAATCTTCCCGTTGATTAAGTTATGATCCGCATAGCTATTACTTATTCCTTGCATGCACATTAATTCATCTTTTTTCTCCCCAACGTGCATCCCTCCATTTTGCTTCCTAACCTACACGCACACCACCACAGTAAATATCCCTCAGCTCTGTTCCCCTCTAGACAGCCCTTTACGACATAAACAGCTTTCCCCCATTACCCATTCTCCCTCCTTCCGCCCCTTCTGGTTTTTATGATGCAAATCAGGTCCTGATATAACAAGGGGCCTTCTCTGCCCCGCCTCTGAGACAAAAAAGACACGAAATGTGGATGAGTGGAAGGCGGCGCGGGTATGAAAGCAGAAATCCGCGAGGCATGTTTTGTCGAGTCTGTGCTCTGAGGGTTGGTGGAGTTGTGACTTACACATCGAGACAATGCGTCCCGAGAATCGCAACAGAATAACAGATCAAGTTGTAACTTGTTGAGCAATGAAACATGTACCGTAAAACAAAGTAATGACTACAGATCACATACGTAGAACTCAGATGAACATTACACAGAGAAAAGTGGATAATATATCTAACAATAAAGTAGTATGTACAAATCATACGTAACTTAAATATTACACCCCTCCAAAAAAAATGGTTATTTTGTAATTCATTAAACATTAATTAAAACAATATGTCCAGAACAACGCAGTGCATATGAATTATACACAAAATATAAGTATGCATAACATACATGACAAACTAAATAACAGAATCTCCTTTTCATTTTATAAAATAGAAAAGTCACGAGAAAGAAAGAAAACTTATGTACATTAAATCAAAATCATGGCTAACTAAACTAAACGAGGAAGTTCCATTGTGTTCGTTGCTATTTCGTGCTCTGATTTGTCTCAACAAGTTCAAGAGCTCTTGTTAACGTGCGAGTGGGTGCAGCAGAGAGAGGGGAAGGACAGAAGGCGAAAAAAAAGTATGGAGATAACGGTGGTGAAGTTGTGGGAGAAGGCTATGGTGGTGGAGATGGTGGCGGTGGCAGTGATGGGTTAGTGTTGTTTTGACCCACGGCGAGGCGGCGGCGATGGCGGTGGTAGTGATGGTGGTGGTGGCAATGGTGGCCCCACGCTGGCAGACATTGATCGTTGCCACTCCCTATTGCGGCACACACACACACACACACACACACACACACACACACACACACACACACACGTGTGACTTTTCTTTCCGTATCCTTCCCACATTTTCTTAATCCTCCAGAACCGATAACTTAACAATAGCTCTGCCTTCGACCCAGCAGTTGCTTAGCGAGAGAGAGAGAGAGAGAGAGAGAGAGAGAGAGAGAGAGAGAGAGAGAGAGAGAGGCGTAGGAATTAAGATAAGAAATTAAAGATCAGGAGACTAAAACATGCAATCTTTCTTCCTTCGTATCGCGTTTCCTCCCCTAACAAGTGTGTGTGTGTGTGTGTGTGTGTGTGTGTGTGTGTGTGTGTAAAACCAGCATTACGAGAAAGGGTTTGTTAATTTGTTGCTCTCTCTCTCTCTCTCTCTCTCTCTCTCTCTCTCTCTCTCTCTCTCTCTCTCTCTCTCGCCTTTCCAGCTAATAAAGTCAACGTTCGACATCAAGGACGAAATGGAAAAGGGGAGAAAGATCTTATGAGAGAGAGAGAGAGAGAGAGAGAGAGAGAGAGAGAGAGAGAGAGAGAGAGAGAGAGAGAGAGAGAGAGAGAGACGTCGTAAGGGGAGTTTTAGGGAGGGAGGAACAGCGTCGCGCCGGGACGGTCATCAGATACATAAATCACCCTCGCCTGCCGTCCTTCTCACAGCTCTTCGTCGTTTTCCCGCTCGTAGTCGCTCCCCGCTGAAGGCAGGGAATGTTGTGGCAGTAGCAGCAGCGTCAGGAGGGTGTGAATGGAACTGGCTGTGTGTTTGGTAGTGTGGTGGTGGTGGTGGTGGTGGTGGTGATGGTGTTAATTTTCTTTAGTCTAGTTTTAATTTTTGTAGTTACTGCGGTGCGCCTTCCCCCTATCCACAGAGCTGACGAAGCGCTCTCTCTCTCTCTCTCTCTCTCTCTCTCTCTCTCTCTCTCTCTCTCTCTCTCACTCACTTCTTTTTTCATCCAGGAGCGAAAAAATCCAGGCGGTAAAGAAAATAAATTGAAGACGGCTTTCCCCTTGAGGCTGTCTTCCAGCTGGTGCCTCCCCTCTACCTTCCCTGCCATCTCCTCTCTCCCTTTCCAGGCTTCCCCTCAGTCCCTTCCTGGGCACCCCCTCTTCTCCCTGCCCAGGCCTCGCCACTCTCTTTCCAGGCCTTCCTTCCCTCCCTCTCGTCTCGGAGCGTCCCAGACAGCGTGGTGCCCGCGTGACCCCTTCTTTCTTCTTTCTCATTTCATCCCCTCTTTTCTCTCCCAACCCACCACTGATCTCTCTCTCTCTCTCTCTCTCTCTCTCTCTCTCTCTCTCTCTCTCTAATCACCGTCGCCTTTATCCCTACACGACTCGAGATTATCCTTAATTATAACAAGATCCAATTTTGAGTAACTGAGCCAATTATTATCTTCCCTTACGTTCCGATATTGACCTTAGGAACGCAGACGAAATGTGTTGAATGAGGAAACGGAAGGATAGGACAAGGAAGAATAAAGAAAGAAAGAAAATGGGCAATACTCTTCATACCATCATTTCTTTCTTTTCTTTGTTGACCTGAATATCGTGAGAAAGTTGGAGTTGATTGAGAAAACATGGTTAGTATTCCTGCTGCATGTTTCACTATGTAGGTACATATTCCCTTCACTTCATCTTGCAAGCATTCGATTATGAAGGCAACACTCCAGATCAATCTATTGTCAAGCTAAACAATATTGGATATAGCACATTGATCAGTATTGTTAAACATTTCAGGCTGTCGTGGAACCTATTGTGGATTTGACGTGCGTATTTGTAACTCTAATGAAGGTTGAACAAGGACTCAACACTACTGAAGGGAAAACACACTTAAGAGAATCTGCCTCTTCATCCCTGTGGCCTTTGAAAACTCCTTGTGAGAGAACAAAGGGTTTAAGAATGCAATCCAGAGTCACGCCGGTGACGGGACGAGGTGATATCAGTGGACGAGGAAAAATGTTCGTGGTCAAAATGCTTAAGTTTCGCTTTTCTTCAGGTGATACGGTGCTTGGCTGTCCACCCGCGGCATTGAGATTTAGGTTACTAGTTGCGTGATTTAAAGGATGGCGTACGTGATTTAAAGAAGGCCCAACTCTTGTATGTACCGTGAACTGTACCGCACAACTTGTACTGTGTATCGTGACTTATATCATGACACCGTAACTTATACTGTATCTTGCACCATAATTAGCACCGTTGACTCCTCAACTATGATTTGTACCATGGCCAGCACCCTGAATCCTGTGTCCCATCACATATCGAGACTCCCAAGTCTGGGGTACCTGAACACTTAACTAATCTACACGTCAAGTTAAGGTATATCTGCTAATAGAAGCTGGGCGCCTCTATTCTGCATACTCGTACATGTATGTCAGGACTTCTATTCGTATTCTGTACTAAGTGATTGCATCCACCTGGCAGCCTCCCAGAACCTCCCTTCCAATATCCTGGACCGAGTGCGAGTGAACATTCATGAGTCAAGTCTGTTAGTACAAGCTGGACACCAGTGCTGCTTATGTGTCTCAAGGCTCCTAGTCTGTCTACTGAGTGACTGCATCCTTTTGGCTACTTCCTAAAGCTTTATTTTTAATATCCTGTACAGAGTACCAAAGCGTATATGTGACTCATGTCAAAAAAAAAAAAAAGGTAGATACCTCTGTTCTGCATAAGCGTGTCTCAAGATTCCTACTCGTACTCTCCGCTGAGTGATTGCATCCTTCTGGCCGCCTCCCAAAACCTCGCTTCCAATATCCTGAGTCATGCTGCGTCCCATGCACGTGAGCGGGCCTTGTGACGCACGCTGCGTTAGGCCGTCACCGCGACCACCGCTGTTATGTCCTGCTGCTGGCGGGACGCGGAGGGCAAGGCGGAGTGGAAAGCCAGGCAGGCAGTCACGGATGTGGTATGTGTGTGGGATACATTCCTATTTGAACGGTTTGGCACCACATCTCGATTATTTTAAACTGGTTAGAGTTAAAAATAAAACATCAGACGAAATAATAAAACAAAGACGGATAATAAAAGAAAGATATTGTGAAAGGAAGAACGTTAAAATTGGAACTGAAAAAAGGGACAGATAAGTTATATTGTATTAGTTTCCAGAGATGTTTTCAGGATTCCAGTAACATTTAATTAAAGAAGGATTTCGTATTGCTAATAGGAAACTACTGCATTGTCTCGGCTGCTTTGAAAGTAGTCCTTACAAAAGAGAGAGAGAGAGA
>NC_059301.1:13857253-13879753 GCF_017591435.1 Portunus trituberculatus
GCCCCGCTTTATCGCCTCCACCCCGCTTGTAATGGGAGGGGAGGCAAATGAAAAAAAGATTACTAGACCACCAAGTGTTTGCGTTGTTAATGTTCTTATAGTTTGTTTTGGTCGGTGAGCTTAAATGTGGTTTGCATTGTGTACGTTATTATTGCTACTACTACTACTACTACTACTACTACTACTACTACTACTACTACTACTACTACAAGTACTGCTACTACTACTACTATTAACTTTATAACTCGAATGAAAGCCTAAATACACGTCACTACTATTACTAATGCTACCACTACTATTATTACTACCACCACCACCACTACTACTTATAATGACGATAATAATCATAATAATACGAGGGTGGGGGGAGAAGGGAAGGAAGAGAGCGGAAGGAAGAGCGGGAGACAGGAATGAAAGGAGGGAGTGAGGCAAGCTTGCGTGGAAGTGTCGGAATCCTATGAAGGGGGAGAGAGGGGAGGGGGACTAGTGTTAATGGGCGTCAGGGGGGCGAGAGGGAAGCACTCCATTATATTATCGACCCCGCCTTACGCGTGCCGCAGGAGTGCCGTGTTGGAGGGGAGGGGAAGGCACAGATAGGGGAGGGAGAGGCACATTAGAAAGATAAAGTGAAAATACTGCAAGAAACAGAAGTAATACCAGAAACTCGGCTGTATTCTCACCACTACAGTGAAAAAACAAAGCAAGAAACACAGAAGTAACACCTGCAATTTGTCTGTGTATAACCAAAGTGAACGTAGAGTGAGAAACATTGAAATAATACCAGCTCCTCGCCCGTTTTCTCGCCGCTACAGAAAAGGTTGAACAAGAAACACAAAGTGAGACCAGTACATTGTTTACTCTATAGTCTTACCACCACCACGGTGACGACCACCACCACCATCACCACCACCACCATCACCATCGCCCCCTTGTTAGTAATCTATCTGAAGGCTTTCGCCGATGCGTTTGAGAAATCATGATCGCCATCCGCTTCATCCTGTGTGTGTGTGTGTGTGTGTGTGTGTGTGTGTGTGTGTGTGTGTGTGTGTGTGTGTGTGTTTTCACCACCACAATACACATTCTTACCAAACGAATACTAAGAGGTAAAAATATTCCACAGTATTCCGTCAATTTTCACTGTGAAGTAATAAACGTTTTTTTGCAGTTTCTGTTCAAGAATTTTTTATAATTTTTTTACTATTGTCTTTTAAAATTTTACGTGAGTTAGAAAAAAACAGAATAAATCTCATATTTTCATCCCATTCTCTGTGTGTACCTGTAAACAATTTATTTTATAGTGCTCTGAATATTAACAAAGGCAGACCATAACAGTAAAATTACCAAATATTTGCACACGTCTTAATTACACACACACACACACACACACACACACACACACACACACACACACACACACGGAAGGGAGCAGACGGATTCTTCTGGCTTTATCATGCCCTGTGAGCGTCTCGTCAGGCGTCGCCACAGCAGCACGTTGAGTTATCGTGGGGTCCGCCGCTGCGTCCGTCATGGGGTTAGACGCTGCAACCCGTGTTTAGGGAGCAGACCGTGTGTGCTTGCAGGGCATCCGGGACATGCTTGCACCACGCTACGTTCCTGCCTTGATAGAGAGCCGCAATGAAAGCCTTGGTGCGATGGATGGAATGACTCGGGTAGCGCTCATCTTACACCAGTACGAAGTGTGTGTGTCTGTGTGTTCTTGCTTGTAGTCCAGGGAAAGTCTCAAGTGTTTCTTCTTTCATCA
Organism: Portunus trituberculatus; assembly: GCF_017591435.1. Classification (NCBI taxonomy): domain Eukaryota; kingdom Metazoa; phylum Arthropoda; class Malacostraca; order Decapoda; family Portunidae; genus Portunus; species Portunus trituberculatus. The sequence goes on from NC_059301.1 coordinate 13,859,016, forward strand.
TCGCATATTGGTTGCTGTGATGACAGTTCTATATATAGGTCAATGTATTACGATGCGTGTGGTTGTATTGAACCATTGACTTCTATGGTATCTATTCTTTTATGGTATCTTATGTTTTTCATTCCAACGGTATCAGCGTAATTACATTCCGGTTATTACTTGAAGTTTATGGTTAACGATGATTTACATAGATTTTTTTCATTACATGTTTGTTAATGTGAAGATCTATTTAGTATCTATATGTCTTTATCATATGACTCATGTTAATTAATCAATACCTTAATCTCTATGGTATCCTAAGAAACTTTACTGCGACATCTCCTTTACTTTACTCTTGAAGATTGTACACAGTTTACGGTAATAACTCTTTTTTAGTGAATGAGTTATAAATCAAGTATAGTATTGTCATTGATACGCGAAAAATTGTTTAGAAATCACAAGTACATCATGAGGGATGAGACGTGGCGCCCTTGACTGGTGGCTATGTATAGACGCTTTGCCAACACTCGCCCTGTCACTCAAGAGGGAAGATAACTCTGTACTCCCACTGTGCGATACAAGCATGGACGCCAAACATTGCACGCTGTCTGAACTGCTTGCCTCATTCTATAAGTAACATGTCTTAAGAGACTCTTTTACCCCTTCGATACTGCAAACTTCTGCTTCTACTACTATTACTACTACCACTACTACTACAACTACTACTACTACTACTACTACTATACAACAACAGCAACAACAACAACAACAACAACAACAACTACTACTACTACTACTACTACTACTACTACTACTACAACAACAACAACAACAACAACAACAACAACAACAACAACAACAACAACAACAACAACTACTACTACTACTACTACTACTACTACTACTACTACTACTACTACTACTACTGCTACTATTACTACTACTACTACTACTACTACTACTACTGCTGCTACTATTACTACTACTACTACTACTACTACTACTACTACTACTACTACTACTACTACTACTACTACTACTACTACTACTACTACTACCAGATAATTCAGAGGAAATACTCGTACTCTACATAGCACAGTCTCGACCATTAAAGAGAAAGTACAGTATTGTTACATGTATGCAAATATTTATACGCCACTACATAACCTTGATAACTAAGCCGCACAGCACGACCTCGGCCATTAAAGGGAATGTGCCGCATTACTCTATCTGTGCTGTCTATACAAAGAGTACAATACAGGTCCACTTATTTCTGTGCCAAATTCCGTCATTAGTATTGTAAATGTGAATCAACAACTATATAAACTAAAACTTTCCTCTAATATTATCAGCTTCTTATATAGAGAGAAATCCAAGTATTTCTCCATTAGTTGTTGCCCATGGCGTTATAAATACTTCCATACACGAAGAATTTTCTCTAATATTGTCGTTCTCAAAGAAATTTTAGTATATCTCCAGATTCTTTTCCGTAGCATCATCCATCAATATTTTTATAAATCATGGATTCCTATAACGATACCAATCTTGTTTTTAATCATATTTTCTGATTAACTTTCCAAATTTTTACTCATTCATTTTTGTTTTAAGCCTTTCTCCAATTTCCTGCATTATATGTATATATATATATATATATATATATATATATATATATATATATATATAGAGAGAGAGAGAGAGAGAGAGAGAGAGAGAGAGAGAGAGAGAGAGAGAGAGAGAGAGAGAGAGAGAGAGAGAGAGAGAGAGAGAGAGAGAGAGAGAGAGAGAGAGAGAGAGAGAGAGAGAGAGAGATGGGGGCAGGGGGAAAGGCGTTGACTACTAACCCGTCGTACGTCTGTCAATTAAAGCAGAACACTCCATATTGACAGATATAATCAAACCTCAACTCCACACACAAAACAGATTTAGGCCGTTGCCGTCCCCACATACGCTACTCTCTCTCTCTCTCTCTCTCTCTCTCTCTCTCTCTCTCTCTTGTAAACGCAGGGCGGTCCATTTTGAGCGTAAAGGGGAGGAAGGAGCGTTGTTAACTGTCTAATATTTTGCGATATGATGAGTAACGTCGAGTTGATGTGTGTGTGTGTGTGTGTGTGTGTGTGTGTGTGTGTGTGTGTCACGGTACAAAAATCCTACGGACGAGGCCATAACTTTATTAAACGATGGAGTCTAGGCGTGCAAATGTAATAACGTCAGGTTTGTGTTACTGAGAGAGAGAGAGAGAGAGAGAGAAGCTAGGGATGCGGGGCGCCTCTCTCGCCATTCTCCGGCAGCTGTTTGTCTCCTTGCGTCAGAGCCCAGACAACAAACTCACTGTGCTGGACTGCCTGGGCTCGGGAACCAGTGGCACCCGACCACTCAAGTTTATACCACACACCCCACGGTTCCCTCGCAAGCTGAGCATTTTTGTACGAAACCACTGAAGCGTAACTAGTGATTTCATTCCTCACTTCACTGGCAAATAGAGCCTTCCACTTGAAGTCACTGAAAAGATGCAAGTATGTAGTGACTTCAGCCTATCTGTAGTGACATTTAAGCACTTTACAACTTACTTTTCATGAGAACAGACACTTTTGTTTCAAGTCATCGAAATTATGAGAATACATGTAGAGAATTTTCCTTTTCTTGGTGTCACTTATATAGAAATAAATAAAAGAATGTAGTTAGTTTAGTCTCTCTGTTATGTTATCTTTCATTTCCTTGGGGTGATAGGTGGAAATTGTCGGATATATTGCATACATGAAGGCATTGCTGATGACTCATTACAGCTTCCCTTGTTATTTTTATTTTCTTATGTTCTATGTTTTTCCTCGCGACGCCTTTATCGAAGTTACTTGCAGAAATACACATACAAAGTAACTTGTGCGCCATGTTTAGTTACGCTGCGAGATTGATGACACTTGTTCCTCGTATCGTGACTCGCAAGACGCCAAGAAAAAAAACGCAATCAAGGGAGGTTCTGTTTAAGGCCAGCCAACTAATCTAAGGCGTTTTTACTGAGGCTCCTCTGCGCGGCACTTAAGATACCACCACAAAAAAGCGGGAAGTAAACATAGTGATACGGATTACCAGTTCAAAAGGAAAAGTCAGCAGAATGTTAAAAGTATAGTGGATAAGAGAGCTTTTTGCCTATCCCTATACGTAGCATTTAAGAAAGAAGGGAAAAACAATTGAAGTACACAAATTTACAAGTTAGATTACAATGATGGGAGTCAGAGGGACAGGATAAGAACGGGCTACAAGACATGAAAACTGGAGGAAGAGTACAAGGAGTAGTATCAACCCTTTCAGTAATCACCAATAGTTATCTGTGCAAGAATTACATAAGAAATGTGAAGAAAGGAGATGGAAGGATAGATAACGAAAGAGGAAGAGAAGGATGAGACGAGAAGAGATAAGAAGATGCCAGATTGGAAAAAGATGGATGAGAGAGAGAGAGAGAGAGAGAGAGAGAGAGAGAGAGAGAGAGAGAGAGAGAGAGAGAGAGAAAGAAACGGAGAAAGAGGGTGAGTAGTGGACGAATAACCCGATATTTTAAACCTCTTGGTTACGAGAAAACATCATTCTTAACCAGATAAAATGTTCTTATTATATGTAGAGAATGCACTGAAACTGGTATCATAGTAATATAAGGTAAAGTTGCTGGTGTACGCTACAACTGCCGTGTATCTAAGGGATCATCTTCATTGGCCTTTGAGTCTTGTATATTCCTCACCCCAAGACACAGAGCCAATAGAACAGACGAGATTCCAGTTTCCTTACCCCAAGACTTCCCAGATATCTATTTATCGACCAACCCGAAGGAAGAATGAAGTGGGTGAGCTGTGCGTCGACTACGCCAGACCGAATTCCAACCAGAACCCTCGGATTTGGTAGCCAACGCGCTGTAGACTGCACTATGGGAAGTTAAGACGAAAAAGATCGCCTGTCTAAAATGAGTTCAACCACCAAGCTCGTATACCATGAACTGTATCACTGTCACAAAAGCCCAAAACCTGCTCCTCTGCTACTACTTAAGACGGGTGAAGCGCGCGGTTTAAACGAAGAAGGATATATGAAACTTTTTATACGGATTTACACTTCTGAAGGGAAGAAACTGTGTAGCGAGTGAGACTACTGAAACTGTCTGTAATGTGGAAAGATGATCGATGCTTAGAATTTATTGATGAGATGAAGGGCTAAAGGAAATAAAAAGATGCAAAAGAAGGAAAATATTTGCCTTGTAGTTGGAATTTCTAAAGGCATTTAAAGTATCACTATAAAGTTTTGTATGGCGACTTAAGACTAACGGTTGGAATCTACTACAAGAGGGAACTTACAGAAAAAAAATGTGTAGTGAAAAAGGAAAAATAAAATAAAATAAACAATTGCGTAGTAACGAATATTCAGACTGACCGGGGTTCATATACAGAAAGAAAACAAGGAACATTAGTAATATAACGAAGTTTTCTAATTTACTACTTAAAACACAAAAAATTAAAAGGAAAAGCAAATATATGTATGTAAAAATTTTGTAAAGAGAACTTACAATGAAAAAATAAAGAATAAAGGATAAAATTACAGGAAAAAAGAAGAGATTACTCAGAATTGTTTGTATACGTAAAAGCAATGTAAGCAATCTCTTTAATCCGCCTTTTGCAGCCCCGCCCCTTCCTGCCCTTCAAAATAATTAATGGGAGGGAGTGAGGGCAGGTCAAGGCGCCGCATCGAGTCAACGCCTTGATCTCTGCCGGTCTGTAAACGCCGCGAGCCGTGATGGGCAAATCGTGACGCAAGGCGAATGTTTGTTCTTAGCAGCATTATAGTGTGTTTGTAAGAGGCGGAGTCTGTGAGTGATTGTTAGTGCGGCGCCGCTATTTGTGTGGTATGCTTGAGGGATGTGTGTGTGTGTGTGTGTGTGTGTGGTGCAGGGTGAGAGGGGGAATACTGAACAGGAAGTTACTGTGCGTTTGTAAGGACGCTTTCATGATTGTAACAGTAATTTAACAAGGATTCAGCATCATCAGTAGGGAAAACACGACCAGTTATCCCTGTAATCTAGGTGAATAAATAGAATAACATGTATCAGGGCTCGGTTTTGATCTACTTTGATGTCCTTAATGGTACCTATGTCGCTCTAAATCAAACTAACATAACAAATCGATCTATGAAGCTTCGAATGTTTCTGAGCTCTTGTTTAATCTACACCTCGTCTCGCCTTTGTACCCTAAATTCCGCTAAATCAAGCTAACGAAACATTTGCTCGACTTACGCTACTCTGATATATATGGTAACGACATTCACTACTGTCTTCACAAAACAATACGCTTCTGTGCTTCGTTATGCTGCTCTGTGACGCCTCTTTATGTTACTGCTTCGCTCTGACGTGTTGAAGCGCCGCTCTGATCATGAGGAGGCATTGCAGACTCCGAGAAGCAGCAACAGCAGCAGCAGCAGCGGCGGTGGTGGCAGCAACGGCACCTGAGTAAACACCCGACGAAAATTCTCCTTCTCGACTGGAACGTGACGCAAGGGGTTTGTTTGTTGACGAGCCTCGACCAGCTAAGGAAAATATATTGCCTCTGTAAGCCCTATCCTAGCCTATGCTCCTCCTCCTCCTCCTCCTCCTTTCTTCTCCCTCTACTCTTCCTTTTTTAAATTCAATATTTTTGTTCTGCTTCGTGCTCCAACAATTTTTCCTTTCAGTGTTTCTCCTCTGCCTTCTCAATTTTCTTCCCTTCCTCCTCCTTTTTCTCCTTCTCGTCCCCAACTGCCTCCTTTTCCCGTTTTATTCCTCTTTCACTGCCTCCTCTTCCTTCTTTTACTGCTGCTACTCTTGTTCCTTCTCATTTTTCTTACTTAACTCTCTCTCTCTCTCTCTCTCTCTCTCTCTCTCTCTCTCTCTCTCTCTCTCTCTCTCTCTCTCTCTCTCTCATCCCTTCATCAACCATCAGTCCCATCCTCCGTCCATTTGCTGCCAGAACATGTATACATTATTTGCACTCCACTGAGCACACACACACACACACACACACACACACACAATGGGCAAGGAGAGGCAAGCAAAGCACAGGCCATCAATTCCTCGTTCTCTCGTTGCCTCGTGTTGTTGGGGGAGCAGGACAACCCTAAGCGGCAGTACCAACACTTCACGCCGCTACTGGATTGTCTCTCTCTCTCTCTCTCTCTCTCTCTCTCTCTCTCTCTCTCTCTCTCTCTCTTTTTCTTACTTTTCTTCTGCTTTCTACATTCTCTTTCCTTTCCCTCTTTTTCTTCCCTCTATGTTTTCTCTGTCTATCGTAACGTTTCTTCTCTCTTGTCTCTTGAGAATACAAAAGACTATCGCTTGTCTCCGGAACGCTATTGAACCCTCTTTTCTGCTTCTCTTCTTTGGACAATTCGATCCCTGTGTTTGGTTAGCGAGGCAGCAGCAGGAGGAGGAGGAGGAGGAGGAAGAGGAGGAGGTGGTAGTGGTGGCGGTAGTGGTGGTGGCGATACAGAAGAGTTTGAAAGCAAGGGGATGTTACTGCATGTGAGAGAGAGAGAGAGAGAGAAAGAGATAGAGATAGAGATTGTGTGTGTGTGTGTGTGTGTGTGTGTGTGTGTGTGTGTGTGTGTGTGTGTGTAGGTGGGTGTGTGTGTGAGTGAGTCCATGTATGTGTTGCTGGGTTCAGTCGGAAAGAGGGGGAAGGGAGCCGATATTGCAAGATTTAGCAGTGTTGGTGAGAGCTTAGAGGCGAGGCAGGATCTGGGAGAAGCGAGGGGATGTTTGACTAAGAAGGTGCAGATGTTAGGGATGGGAGGGAAATAGGAAAGGAGAGAAAGAAGGAAGGAAGTGAGCAAGAAAGGAAGAAATACAGGAAGCAAGACAAGGGTGAGAGAAAAAGAAAGAGGAAAGAGGGAGATAATAATAATGCTGGTTAAACATGAGAATAGGGGAGAGAAGGAAGGGGGAGAGATTTGGAAGGGATGGAGGAAAGAGAAAAAGGGTGAAGAGGAACATACTGAGTAAACATGAAATGAGGGAGAGGGGAGAAAGGAATGAAGGGAGGAGGAATAAGGAAGGAAAATGGAAGATAGGAAGGGAGGGCGATGAGAAGATTAGAAGGGGGAGAGGGAGAGGAGAATGATAAAGAGGAGAAAGATGCCTAGATAAGGAAATGGAGGAGGAGAAAAAGGAAGAAAATAACGAAAAATATTAAAATGAAAAGAACTTGAGAGATAGTGAGGAATAAAATATGCTAGACAGATAGGGAAAGAGAGAAAAGAGAAAGAAAACGAGGAAGAAGTTGAAAAGACTTGACATATCAGAGAAGAAAAGAGAAAAGAGTTTAGTAGATAGTTACAAAAAAAAATAAAGGAAAGAGATGAAGAGTATACAAGTAAATGAAAGAGATAGAAAAGAAGAAAAGAACAAAGAAAAAAAAGACGAAAGGAGAAGGATAATGAGTTGATGGAAGAAGAAATAAATGGACGTACTACTTCTGATTCTGGACATTCTAAAAGGAAGACAAACGATAGAGAAAAAAAAAGAAATAGATGAGAAATAAAGTTTCCGCCAATCTTATGAAGACTTACAAGTAACGTGACTAAAATGTAATCATACCGTTACACCTGACCCCTAACCCCTCTCTCTCTCTCTCTCTCTCTCTCTCTCTCTCTCTCTCTCTCTCTCTCTCTCTCTCTCTCTCCCCTCTTCGCTTTCACAATCAACAATTTCACGAGAACGAACTTGAATTGATCTTTTCCTCGTTACGAATTACATCTTAGACTTGATCTGGGCTCTCTCTCTCTCTCTCTCTCTCTCTCTCTCTCTCTCTCTCTCTCTCTCTCTCTCTCTCTCTCTCTCTCTCTCTCTCTCTCTCCACACGTCAACCCTCCGACCTGTGAGACAAAAGGAAATAAAAGAATGAGAGAGAGAGAGAGAGAGAGAGAGAGAGAGAGAGAGAGAGAGAGAGAGAGAGATCCTGTTCATTTTATTCAACCACCATCACCCCGTCCTTTCCTCCTCCTCCTCCTCCTCCTTCATCTCCTCCTCCTCCTCCTACTACTACTATTACTACTACTACTAACACGATCACAACTACTACTACAGCTATACTTTGTTCCCTCACGGCGGAGCTTAGCGAACCCCTTGCTGTTTTATCCCCATTCGGCGGCGGTGTCCAGAGGTGTGGCGGAGGGCTTGACATTGTTTTGGTGACTCGATAGACGCTGCCGGACACCTCTCTCTCTCTCTCTCTCTCTCCTATACCCCATGGTAATATTCCAAATAATCAGCCAAATAATCAGTGGTGGTGGTTACGGTCCCACTGGGCTTTGATCCTTTCAATACTGGGACACATTTTAACCTTGTGATTTGTGTACGATTAGACTATTTTATTGACATTAGGAAGGGTCTATGGAGGTCTGAAGATTCATGGCCACGGTCTTCACTATTTCAATTCCCCACATAAATTTCTGAAGTTGTGTTAAAGCACCAAATAATAAGCAGAATGAATGTGGAAACGCGTCATGGTACTGAAGGGGTTAACGTTGGACAGGCCACTCTTTTTCCCATGTCTCGGGTGAAGGTCTGGTGTTTGCAGTCTCTAGATGACTATTACCATTCATTCTCCCAGCCTCCAAGAAATTCACAAGACTATACATATACTCTTCACTCCGTGTCTCCCCCTTGAATGCTAATGACTTGATTTTGTATTCATATAATAAGGCCTGCTGGTAAAGAAACAATGAAGCCAGTAGCAAGACAAAGAGTTAAGTTTATGCCTCTAGCGATCGTGAACAAAATATACTACTACTACCACCACCACCACCACCACCACCACCATTACCACATTGAGAGTGACCAACCATCTCAAGCTCAATTTAATCATCAAACCACCACTACCAACACCACCACCACCCACCACCACCACCACCACTGCCACTCATCAAGGGGCGGGCTGGGTTCACGTCCTGCCCCAGCGAAGGTCAGAGGGGTCAGGCCTGGCGGGGTAGGCGGGGCTGGAGTGAGAGGGAGTAGTAAAGGAGTATAGGGGGAGGGAGGTAAGAACGTGAGTGAGGGAAGTAAAGGTCACTTGATCGCTTTCCCGTTTTCATTGCGCAGAGAGAGAGAGAGAGAGAGAGAGAGAGAGAGAGAGAGAGAGAGAGAGAGAGAGAGAGTGTGTGTAGATATTACGTTTCTTATTCACAAATTGCATTGCATTTCAGAGAGAGGGAGAGAGAAAGAGAGATTTTACGTTTTTATTCACAAATTATAATGCAATTGTGTGTGTGTGTGTGTGTGTGTGTGTGTGTGTGTGTGTGTGTGTGTGTGTGTGTGTGTGTGTGTGAGAGAGAGAGAGAGAGAGAGAGAGAGAGAGAGAGAGAGAGAGAGAGTCACACAACACACACACACACACGCACACACACACACACACACACACACACACACACACACACACACACACACACACACACAATCTACATATCAGTACTTACCCCTCGGAAGGAAGCCGGAGGAGATAAGGGTGGCCTGCATTAGCGTTCGGGGCAGCAGGAGGCAGAAGGCGGCCACGAGGTGCAGGAAGGGCGCGGTGGGGACTCCGTGCAGCCACAGGTTCCTAAGGCCCGAAAGACAAGGAGAGGAGGAGAGGAGAAGTTAGCGTTAAAGTGTTACAGGTTAGCAAAATATTTATTGAGAGTTAACGTACGTGGTAATGTAAGAAAGTGCGAGTTTGTGGTTATGCTACGTGAAGTTAATGTTGAAGAAATTGTTATAGTTTGTTTTTAAGTAGAATGAAGGAGGGAAAATGCAAGGTAGTGCAAAGATGCTTCATAAACGTTTTTAAAAGTTAGCGTTAGAGATAATGCAAAAAAAATAAAAAGTGCATTTGTGGTTATGGTAGATGAAGTGGATGTAAGAATATTATTAGATAAGTAATATGAAGGTTGATTTAAGTGTCACAGGTTAGCATGAAAATTACATTGAGGTTATTACAAAAGAATTTTAGTGTTGGTTAAGTTATAAGAAGTTAAAACACTACAATCGGTGAAGTATTATAGTGTAAAAATACCAGAATTGAATGTTAAGTAATACGTGTTTTTGTACAGAAAGACCTTACGTGAATTGTGATATAGTATAAAATTTACGTGGATTATGAAATAGTATAAAATTTGAGTAAGTGCACTGCAACTAAACAATGGGCAAAATGAAACCAGCATTCATCACTTCCCATAGATAATGATTCGTATAGTCATAGAAAGAGAAAGAGAAATTTTGCTGCACCTTGAAGTTAAATAAAACCATACATTTTCGTGAACCAAGACAAGATACTTAGAAACACACTTAACCTTATACTACTAATAGTAATAAAATAATGTCTACGAGCACAATGTAAGGAAAAGAAAGGCAACATAATCCAAACAAAACCTGCATCTGCATTCCTTCAACATATACAACACACTAAGCATTATAAAGAAAATAAACTCCTGTCTACAAACGCTGAAATCAAGAAAGGAAGGTAACATCGTAACAACTCCATACGTCTGTGATTTCAGAGTTTAGACCAAAGGGAAAACACAAATAACCCACATCTTGGTCTGTTGTTTAATTGAAGAAACCTGAGGTGGAATTTATACGGGTTTTGTTTGCTGGGAGGGGCGCTGTGTTTGCCAGGAAGGTCAATGTGTCCGCTGCGGTTGTCCTGCCCGGGAGCCACAAAGACCTGCGGCTAATGGGACGCGCCGGGAGGAGTTTTAAAGCCACGGAGAGGATTTTTAAAGCCACTCTGGTGAAGGCTGCGGCAGTGGCAACGAGCCTCAGTGACTAAGAGGCCAAGAGAAGGAAGGGAGGGAGGGAGAGGAGGATATAGAAATAGACAGGAAAGAAAGATAGAAGTGAAATATATGAACGAAGCATTCAGTGTGAGAAACGGGGAGAGAGAGAGAGAGAGAGAGAGAGAGAGAGAGAGAGAGAGAGAGAGAGAGAGAGAGAGAGAACACGAGCTGTATGCTAAATTAAATCATGCTCTGACACACCCACACGACCTCAAATAGAACTAGTTAAAAAGGAGAGAAAAATCCATTAATGAACGCAGGTCGGCAGGTAGAGTGTGGGCGGGACTCACCTGACGAGGCCTGGGGCGTGGACGGGCACCGGGGGCGGGTCTTTGCTACAGATGGTGAGGGAGGCGCCGAGCTTGAAGCCATCGTTAGCCAGATTCCCAACCTGCAGAAGAAAGAGAACAGAGATGCCTTTAATGTGTGTGTGTGTGTGTGTGTGTGTGTGTGTGTGTGTGTGTGTGTGTGTGTGTGTGTGTGTGTGTGTGTGTGTTCTCAGCAAGACTCCTCACTCATACAACTTTATCAGAAGTCATACAATATTCATTAATGTTTTTTTTTTTATCTGGCAATCTATTTTCTTTCATGTGTGCTCGGTCTGCTAAATCCATAAGCTGTATCTCTAAAAATTATCAACAAATATCTATATGATTTTTTGAAATTGTGGTCCCTGAGTCAAAGAATATTTGATTAGAGTTTGAGGCCAATTTGAATATTTATGACGATACAGAATTTATTTTTCCATTTCCCGTGGTAAAGGTCCACAGTCACAGCTTGTTGCGGTGGTGGCATAACACATTGAATGGCAGTGTGTGGCGTTAGTGAAGGGACATGCTCTCGAAAATCTCTATTAACACTCCTTAAAGTACGAAGGAATTCTAAGTGTTTTCTCATTAGTGGCTGTAGGCGAGTACTGCGCGCCAAAATCATTTTTACTAAACTACCTCACACACACACCTACTCGTATCCATATCCTTCACTTCTTAGTGATTTGACGTTAAATATGTTGTCATTATTTAAAGATTTACCTTCAATTCATTTTCTACGACTCGGTAACATTAACAAGCCTAGACATGCATCAAAGTCCTTGCTTCATTATACTCCCTTGCCGGACGTACTGTGCTCGTTTTCTTTCTTCTCTTTCTATTCTTTATAAATATACATTGAAGCTCCAGCCTGTTTTGTTAATGTGAAAATAGTGCTGAGAGTAAATTTGCACAATGACAATTACTTGCTCGCATATATTAAAGGAATAATCTTCAGATAATATATAAAAAAGTCAGATGGTGTTTTGAGCAATGACAATTAAGTCTACTGATATCCAAATTATAGCCTGTTTGTGTCAATGCGAATAAAAAGATAGATGTTAAATTTGAACAGTCCCAATTACACAAGACAGAACACAACTGTGGAGTTAATATAGTAAGGACTTGCCCTGTCCTGCCCTGCCCGCCTGGCCTGAAGCTAAGCAGAGATGGACGTGGGAAGCAGGATACTGTATGCGAGGAGCAGACACTGAGTTGATGGAGTGGCTGGGGACGCGAGGAACGGGAGTGGGGGAGTGAAGGCAGCCAGGGGAAGACTTAAGACGAGATGGAGCGACGTGATCAGAATATTTGTCTTGGAAAGTTGGAGCAGACGAGACGAAGAGATGGATAGAAGGTTATGATGGTGACTTGGTTAGGTTAGGGAAAGTTAGAGAGTGAGGTGGAAATAAGTAAAGTTCGTATGATAGTGAAGAAGGGGATATAACGATAATGAATGATTATTGTTAGGAGGAGGATGAAAAGGGTTGAATTAGGTTAGAGAGGGAAGCGGGAGTAAAGTTTGTATTGTAATGAAGAAGCAATGGCTGCCAGTAATAATGATACCCTAAATTAATAACGAACTAATGAACGGATTAATTATAGGTTTTTAAGACGCAACGAGATTACAAGGCGCCGTAGTAAATTAGGTATTGGTTATTCATAGGGTTATTCTTACCTTGAGGAACGAGGTGAGGAGGAAGAAAGGCGCCACCACCACGGAGGCGCCCACTAGGCCCACGTAGGCGTTCAGCTCCACGTAGGGCTGCTCGTCTGTGCGGGGAGGCAAGGCACGCGACATTAAATTGGACCAGTGCCACGAGGATGTGTGTGTCTCATAGCTACATACTGTACACCTTTACTGCTACTGTTACTGGGCTTACTACTATTGCTGCTGCTGTTACTGATATCACTACTACTACTACTACTACTACTACTACAACAACTACTACTACTACTACTACTACTACTACTACTACTACTACTACTACTACTGCTACTACTACTGCTACTACTACTCCTACAACTGTTTCTACTTATATTTCCCATAATAATTATCACTATCATTATACTACTACTACTACTACTACTACTACTCCTACAACTGTTTCTACTTATATTTCCCATAATAATTATCACTATCATTATGCTACTACTACTACTACTACTACTACTACTACTACTACTACTACTACTACAACTGTTTCTACTTATATTTCCCATAATAATTATCACTATCATTATACTACTACTACTACTACTACTACTACTACTACTACTACTACTACAACTGTTTCTACTTATATTTCCCATAATAATTATCACTATCATTATTGCCAAGACTAGCTGGACGGTTGGGTGTGGGGGAAGCGTGTTGAAGTATCGTGACAAAGGAGAAGGGAGAGGAGGATTTGATAAATGAGGATGCGTGAGTATTTCTCGGGAGGCAGTGAGTCTGGCTACTAACCTTTCGGCCAAGGGAGGGCGGCGTATGCCAAGAACCTCTTCACGCCGCCCAGCACAAGGTAGGCGAGGAAGCCGAGTGTCACCAGGCAGTACCAGATGGACCACACGCTGTTCAGATGATAACGGCCGCAGCACCACCGCCGCCGCTTCGCTGCTGCTGCTGTTGCTGTATGATGCCCATGTTGGTTCTTCCCCTTGCCGCCATCATTATTGTTGTTGTTATTGTTGGTGCAGCTGCTGGTGCTGCTGGCGGAGGAGGGCGCCCGTTTCACTTTGCCCAGTGTGGCGGTCACATCAGGCTGGTCAGAGGTGGCGGCAGACATGCTGGCGCGCATCCTCCTGCCTTCTTTCTCGTCCGTAACTGGATAACAGGAGAAGAATATAATGTTAGGAATGTGTACGGCTGCCTGCTGCCCAATACTTGTTTCCTTTTGGAGTCCCTTAATGGAAATTGTAAGCTTCTTAGTGGAAATTTGACTTTTCTTTCTTCCTCCACAAAGGCAGACGGACTGTGAAGGGTTGGAAAGTCAAAGGAGGAAGAAAGCCCCGTAACTTCCGTTCGGTAAGGCAATAGTAAGAGAATTCAAAGGGAGAGGGAACAATTCAAGTTAATGAGGAGACATTAGACTTACGTTGCAGGAAGGAAAGTACAACAAACAAAGGAAGGCAGACAGGCGGGCAAACAGACTCATAATTTGTCAATAATGCGATGCAATTCATATCATTAGTTCCTCATTCATCATTTAAAGACTGTCATTGGAAGATTCACTTGATATGATTAGCAAAATTATCTTGAAATTGGCAATGTAAACTCCTTTTCTTTATTGAGTTTATGGTATATAACAACTCCAATTTTATTTTTACTCATAAACATTGAGAATATATATATTTTTGTAATATCTATTCTATTCTCTATGATATATCTTTGCTGTTTTGTCCTCTAGAAGACATTAAAGTGTCTTTCTTGTTGACTGGTTTCCAGGCAAAGCAACACAGGAACACTAGATTCAATTTTCTTTCCTAATAGATACTTTGAATATTTTCACACTTGATTTAAATAAATATATTGTTCTTGGTCATGCAGGTCTGGTCGTATTTCGTGTTGTGCTCCAAAAAAAAGATGAAACTTTTGTTTTGTGAAATCATTTTAAAGCACTATGCAACAGTTCATTTCATTAACAAATACAACTTTCACAAATTGTCTTCTTCGCTCGTTATGCTTTGTATAGAAAAAAATTTTACTTTATATATCAATTTCCTGAACACTCCACTCCATTTTGCTTTATAAACAAACACTCACGATGCTTTCACTGATATCCCCGCCCTGCCGCCCTAGTGCACTTCAAGTATATCGTGTTCGTATGTCGCAGAAAACCCGAAACCCTCATTTTAACACAATAATTTTCAGTAAAAGCAATGCAAAAACGCTATCTTCCATTTCCCTTACCAACAAACACCCTCGATACATTTACAATTAGCATTCCATTTTTTTCCCCCTTCAATCCTCGTTTTGTTCCACGTTGCAGAAAGACCGTGACGCTCCAATGATCTCACCGGAGACACGGCTGCTGCCAGGCACGGAGCGAGGCGAGGCACGAGGCAGGAGGCAACCTTGACGACCTTTTCCTTATGCAGCGCAGCACAGTGAGGCAGAAAGGTGAGCTCCGATGAAATGGCAGAGAAAGTGATTAAGTGGCAGGTATAGAGGGAATAATAGTATTTGGTTGACTGAAGGTAATGGGAAAATACTGAGTGAACTTTTATGTGGAGTGAGGAAGACGGTGAAAGTATGTGTATGCATTTTGGTGGAGGTCGTAATGATAGTTGTCAACAAAAGCAAGAAGAAATGCACTGTTTTCCATTCTCTGGGAAAAACAGTGGATGTGGAACTAATGTTTTCAGTGATTGGTTTGTTACGCCAAATTGTTCTTGTTGATATTGCAATTGTTGTTGTTGTTAAGGAAATTTTATAACGTACTTCTTTTACACACACACACACACACACACACACACACACACACACACACACACACACACACACACACACACACACACACACACACACACACGCACACACACGGAAGGAGTAAGGGAAAGAAAGAAAATAAGGAAAGGACCGCTGGATTATAAAATGTTGTGAGAGCCAAGGCCAGACTGATGAAGGATCTTGACGCTAATACCACCACCAAGAGAGAGAGAGAGAGAGAGAGAGAGAGAGAGAGAGAGTCAACACCTCGAGCGAACCATATGAGTTGCTCTTTTGACGTGGAGAGAAGGGGGTGGCGCTCCCTACAAAAGGTGAACGAGGCTTTTCTCTCTTTTCTCTCCTTCCTTTTCTCTCCTTCCTTCCCTCTCCTTCTCCCTCTCTCTTTCTCTCTCTCTCTCTCTCTCTCTCTCTCTCTCTCTCTCTCTCTTCTTGTGTCTGAAGGTGAATGGAGGCTTAAAAAGGAGATAAGAAACGGAGAATAATCGCGTTATATGCTGCTCGCGGCCTTCACTGAGCTGCCAGATCACCAAGAAAACCCTCACGAGGTCGCTAGCCAAGGATTCACTAGGTTAAAAATAGCCCACGTCTTGGAAATGGAAGGAAATGAAAGAGATCGTAAAGAAATGGAAGCTTTGCACCCTGGAGGCACGGTGGGGGAAAATTAGGTTTGAATATTCTGTCCCAAAGACCTCCCTCAACCTCCACCACCACCACAACCTCCTCCCCTCTTCCCTGTCCTCCCACCACCGTCTCTCGCCTCCTCTCTCCCTCCTGCACGCCCCATTTCGAGTCCTTCCCCTCCTGCCCTCTTGACTGTGGCGAGAAATGAAGGTTTCCCTGCGGATTATGGAGGCAGGAGATGGGGGAGGACAGGAGAGGAGAGGACCGGAGTGTGTGTGTGTGTGTGCTGTGAATGGGAGGAAATCTTGATGAGGAAGAGTAAGAGGAGAGTGAAGTGGTGGTGGTAGTGGCGATGGCAAGGCAGGTGGAATAGTAATAACGTGGAGGAACTGAGGAAAGATTCGGAAAAAATATACAAAGATAGATACAAGTTCTAATGATGAGCCTGAGAAGGAAACAACAAATGGAAAAGGAGTAAAGCAGGAGGAGGAAGAGGAGGAGGAGGAAAAGAGAAATATGGAGATAAGGGAAAAGGAGATAGCGGAGGAAGAGGTAGAACAGAAATAGAAGAGGAGGAAAAGGAGGAGGAGGAGGAGTTGAAAACATGAAAGAAAGGAGGAAAACCAGAAACAAAAGGGAGTAAGAAAAGAGAAAAAATAAAAGGAAGAGGAGGAAAAACGACGAAAAAATAAGAGCTGGGAAAAAAGGAAACAGGAAGAGGAGGAGGAGGAGGAGGAGGAGGAGGAGGAGGAGGAGGAGGAGGAGGAGAAGAAGAAGAAGAAGAAGAAGAAGAAGAAGAAGAAGAAGAAGAAGAAGAAGAAGAAGAGGAGGAGGAGGAGGAGGAGGAGGAGGAGGAGGAGGAGGGAGGGGGAAAACACTTGAAACAAAAGCAATGAACAGGAAAAAAAATTGCCATCAAAGTCATGGAACATATAATTCTCTCTCTCTCTCTCTCTCTCTCTCTCTCTCTCTCTCTCTCTCTCTCTCTCTCTCTGTGGCCTGGGGTCAGGATGTTGTTGGCTGCTTCCCAAACATCACTATCAAAAAGGTTACTGACACCCTCCCTTTCTTCTTTCCTCCCTCCCTCCCTACTTCTTCCCTCCCTCCTTTCCTTACCTCCCTCATCCTACAAGCACCCTTCATCCACATCCAGGCCACATTCAGACCACATCCACATCCAGAGTTCCTCCCAGTATTTACAAATGAAGACAATCTACATGAGCTTATCTCTGTATCTCTGTGCTATCTTTATAATTCTTTTCTAATCTTGACGTGTCTCTATATCTTTTCTTATCTGCATATCTTTGGTTTAATATTTTCCTTGCGTGAGAGAGAGAGAGAGAGAGAGAGAGAGAGAGAGAGAGAGAGAGAGAGATGGAATAAATGTGGATAATCGGTTTGAGAAAATGGATGAACTGGCGTCTGCAATCGACATCCGGCGGAGAGAGAGAGAGAGAGAGAGAGAGAGAGAGAGAGAGAGAGAGAGAGAGAGAGAGAGAGAGAGAGAGAGAGAGAGAGAGAGAGAGAGAGAGAGAGCTTCCTTGTTGATGGCGGAGATTACGCTCGCCTCAAGGCACACACACACACACACACACACACACACACACACACACACACACACACACACACACACATGGTATTGAACGTATGCATACATACACACATACATACGTGCACAGAACACTTCACTTCGGTTTTATTTACTCCTATTCTTTTCTTTTATATTTTTTCTCCCGCTTTTCTTTCTTCTCTTCACCAGTTCTCCCTTTCTCTCTTTAAGTTTACATTCCAGAGCTA
The DNA here is from genome assembly GCF_017591435.1 of Portunus trituberculatus. Classification (NCBI taxonomy): domain Eukaryota; kingdom Metazoa; phylum Arthropoda; class Malacostraca; order Decapoda; family Portunidae; genus Portunus; species Portunus trituberculatus. The sequence goes on from NC_059301.1 coordinate 13,876,989, forward strand.
TTTTTTGCCTTTTCTCCTTTTTATTTTCACTACGCTGTCTAATTTTCTTCTTTACATTTAACTTCTGCTTCATTTACTCTTCTTTTTCATCATCTCAAGTTTTCATATTAGACGCCTCTGTTTAATTTTCCCTCCCTCACTTTTCTTTAACTGTTTTCCTCTCATCTTTGATTTTCCTTTGAAGTGGCTGGATGGATGTATAGAGACGGATAACTTTTCTTTACTCTTTATGTGAGGGGAATGAATGTGTACAGACTGTCAGAGTTAAATACAAGACGAAGGAAGTTTTCACGACGAAGAGAAGGAGTGAATGTCCGTGTGTGTGTGTGTGTGTGTGTGTGTGTGTGTGTGTGTGAAAGAGAGAGAGAGAGAGAGAGAGAGAGAGAGGGTGTGAGATAGGTCAAGTGGATAGATACTGTTGACGGGGCAACGTTTGATGGGAGGGAACGAAATTGACAGTAAATTTGACACAGTGTTGAAATGCGATGCCTAGGGAAGCGGTGAAGTCGAGAGAAGTGAGTGTGAGAGGGGGAGGGATGTTTATGGAGTGTGAATGGACGGTATTAGTGGTGATGGTGGTGGTGGTGGTGAATGGAGGGGTATGAATGACTACATGGACGAGACAGGTGTCGTTGGGAGGAGGAAGGAAGTGGGCGGTGAGGGAGGAGGGTGAGTACATGATGAGTGTGATGATGAGGCGGGCTGGGGAGTGAAGTGATGGTGTGGTCACTTTATTGCGAATATTTACGTGTGGATAGAGTGTGTGGGTGTTGTGAGAGTGCGGTGTGTGTGTGTGGCGAGAGTGTGGTGGTATCCGATAAAACAAGTGCAGTTATGAAGTTTTTGTGTGGATAAAGTGCGTGAATGGTGACAGTTAGGCGGTTGTGTGGTAGTAGTGTAGTGTGGTGGAATTTGAGAGCAGTACATTGAGAGTGCTTTTGAGAGAATAAATTGCGTGGGTGGTGACAGTTTAGTGGGAGTGTGGTGGGAGGCTTGGAGGGAGTCGTGGAGTGGATGTAGGTGGGGGTTTGTTCCCACGGTGGGTCTGCAAGGGTCAGATAAGTGCCCCTCACACCTTGGTAATTGCCTCACTTCTTCTTTCCTCTCCTCCTCATCCTCTTTCATTTCCTGGGTTTACTCGTATCTCCTGCACCTCCGGGTTCTCCTCCTCCTCCTCCTCCTGTCCCTGTCCCTAACGTTTCCTCTTTATCTTTTTTTTGCACCTCATCCTTTGAATGTGTAATGATTCATCTCTTCCTTCATATGACTTTTTATTCAACACATCTCTTTCGTACACTCCTTTTCTTGTTGGCACTTTCCCCTCTATCTATCTGCTCTTGCCTACTCACTCCTCCCCTTCCCTCCGCCCACTTCTGCATCCCTCCTGCCCGCCGGAAGCCCCCAGGACGGGCCAGGGGTCAAGGCCAGTTTGACGTCGCCCGCAGAATGCTAGGGCGGGCGGCGCTGCCTGGCCCAGTGGTGGCCACGCTGCAGGATCACGGTTAAGGGTGGAGGGTGGAGGTCCAAAGAGAGGAGTGGATGGCTGGTGAACGTGAATTGAAACATGGTCATCAGTCATGAATCGAAGAAAGAATGAGGATGGAAGAGAATTGATTTTCTGGTCCCTGTTGCAGCGGGAGGGGAGCGCGGCCGTGTGGGGACATCAATGTAATGTGAGAAGCCCGCATCAAAACTAAAGTCAAAGTTAAATTGACATACCGAACTTTTGTGTTGCCTGGAGCCCCATCAGAGGCGGGTCTTGTATAACTTCCAGCAGCAGCAGCAGCAGCAGCAGCACTGCGCCGCCCGACAGGTGGCGGCGCGACTACACAAGTGACGCCCCGCCGCCTTCCGGTGATCTCGTGGCCATGCTGCTTCCGGCGCGGGTCGCCAATGCTCGGCTGTGCAACTGGTGGCCGCCGCGGGAAGGTCTGAGAGGCCTTGCAGCCCTCACCCGCGCCCCGAAGCGCTTTTATCTCCTTGATCGTTAACTTGCCCCGAAAAGAACCCGTTTACTTAAAGTGCTCTCGGAAGTACTTGGAGCGGGCCAAGGGCGGCGGTCCCCAGGGAAGAGATGGCGTACTGCTCCATGTCTCAGCGTGTTGGGACTGCGGCTCAGCCCGCGGCGGCTCCTAGGCCTGCTGAATGCTGTGGGTGTAGACACGCGTGTTCAGGGCGTGGAGGCGCTAGGTGTGTGGAGGTGTTGGAGGCTTTGTGGGTTGTGGAGCAAAAGCTGCGAGAGAAGACTTCCTGGGCGAGGCGAGGGCAAGGTGCTTCCCTGAGGGCGCAGAGGTGAGTCTCACAACCTTCACTACCCACACCCACACTCCCCGTCACTCCTCCAGGTGCGGCACAAAACCTTCCCGCGCCTATAACACAGATGGGTGAAACCGACCACTTCATTAGCGTCACCTGCATGAAGAGGTCTTCATAATTACCCGCAGGACACAGCCTAGGAAGCCTCATCGCCCCACCCTGAGGGAAGCCCCACCGCGCCGCGTCCCGCCGCTGCCCACAACGACGCCCGCACAGACGCTGATTTTTATGGCCGCCTTCATTACGGGCAGGAAGTTGTGTCCCAGAGTGGCTTTATTAGAAAGATTTTGCCAGTGTTGTCATATTGAAAGTAGACTATTTTTACTATATTGGCTCACCATAGCACATACTGGGAACTTACTGGTATTTGTATGTACCGCCGCTAATGACCAATGACCAAAACTGTCGAAGAAATTGTTAGACAGAAACGTGTCACGGCTGCGCCCGTA